>NC_135234.1:318914585-319062085 GCF_051348905.1 Ranitomeya variabilis
GATTGTGGGCGACTACTAAAAGGCACCAGATTATTTTCTTCTTTAGCTTTGTAATGTAGCAGGTGATTCCTTGATATTCTGGTGACTCTTGTAATTTGGTTTTCAGCTGTTCTTGGATGGTAGCCCTGATTCAAAAAGGTATTTTTGAGGCGACCAAGGTATTTGTCTCTGTCCATGGGGTTGGAACATAAACGATTGTATCTGATGGCTTGGTTGTAGACAATAGAGTTTTTTATGCGTTTTGGATGGAAACTGTCCCATTTAAGGTATGTTGGTCAGTCGATTGGCTTCTGATACAGGGATGTCTCTATTTCATTGTTCTTTAGCTTAATGATGGTATCCAAAACGTTAATTTCAGTGCTGGAGGAGTTGGGTGTTAAGTTTATAGTGGGATGAAATTGATTAAACTGTTTGTGGAACTTCTTTAGCTGTTGCTTAGACTCTGTCCAGATAATTAAAATATCATCAATGTAGCGGTAGTAGGCCAGAGGCCTGATGGGACATGAGGACAAAAATTTGCTTTCAAGCTTGGCCATGAAATTATTTGCATACTGTGGAGCCATTTTACTTCCCATAGCTGTACGAGTCTCCTGTAGGTAATTGTTATGATCCTTAGTGGTTGAGGATCACGAATTACTCCAGCTAAGTAACAAACATAGGACAAGCTCTAGGGAGGTGGCAAAATGGACTAACCGCAAATCTGAACCTATCCAAACACACTAGAAGTAGCCGGTGAACGTGCCTAAAAAATCCTAGACGTCTCGAGCCAGCCTGAGGAACTAACTACCCCTAGAGAGAAAGAAAGACCTCTCTTGCCTCCAGAGAAATAATCCCCAAAGATATAGAAGCCCCCAACAAATAATAACGGTGAGGTAAGAGGAAGGCACATACACAGGGGTGAAAACAGATTCAGCAAATGAGGCCCACTAATACTAGATAGCAGAAAATAGTAAGGGGTCTGTGCGGTCAGTAAAAAACCCTAACAAAATATCCACACTGAGATTTCAAGAACCCCCGCACCAACTAACGGTGTGGGGGGAGAAACTCAGTCCCCTAGAGCAACCAGCAAGCGAGGAGATCACATCTTAGCAAGCTGGACAAGAAACATGATGAATGCTGATGATCAAAAAATGAACGGACAAAAACTTAGCTTGTCTTGGAGAGGCTGGGAGCAAGGTAATCACAAGGAATCTGAAGAGCACTGAATACATTGTTAGCAGGCATGGAACTGAGTATCCAGGTGAGTTAAATAGGAAACGAACCAAGGATAACGAACCAGCTGATGCAGCCAACCTGCAGAAGACAACACTACACAGTACCGCTTGTGACCACTAGAGGGAGCCTAAAAATAGAGTTTACAACAGTACCCCCCCCTTGAGGAGGGGTCACCGTACCCTCATCAAGACCCCCAGGGTGATCAGGATGAGCCGCGTGGAAGGCACGAACCAAATCGGCCGCATGAACATCAGAGGCGACAACCCAGGAATTATCCTCCTGACCATAGCCCTTCCACTTCACCAAATACTGAAGCCTCCGTCTAGAGATACGAGAATCCAAAATCTTCTCTACCACGTACTCCAATTCGCCCTCGACCAGCACCGGAGCAGGAGGGTCAACAGAAGGAACCACAGGTACCACATACCTCCACAACAAAGACCTATGGAACACATTATGAATGGCAAACGATGCTGGGAGATCCAAACGAAAAGACACCGGGTTAAGGATTTCCAAGATCTTATAAGGACCGATGAAGCGAGGCTTGAATTTAGGAGAGACCTTCATAGGAACATACCGAGAAGACAGCCACACCAAATCCCCAACACGAAGTCGGGGACCCACACCGCGGCGGCGGTTGGCAAAGCGCTGAGCCTTCTCCTGTGACAACCTCAAATTGTCCACCACATGGTTCCAAATCTGCTGCAACCTATCCACCACAGATTCCACCCCAGGACAGTCAGAAGACTCAACCTGACCCGAGGAAAAACGAGGATGGAAACCAGAATTGCAGAAAAAAGGCGAAACCAAAGTAGCAGAACTAGCCCGATTATTAAGGGCAAACTCGGCCAATGGCAAAAAAGTCACCCAATCATCCTGATCAGCAGAAACAAAACATCTCAAATAAGTTTCCAACGTCTGATTAGTTTGCTCGGTTTGGCCATTAGTCTGAGGATGGAAGGCCGACGAAAAAGATAAATCAATGCCCATCTTAGCACAAAAAGTCCGCCAAAACCTGGACACAAACTGGGATCCTCTATCAGACACAATAATTTCAGGAATGCCGTGCAAGTGAACCACATTCTGAAAAAATAGAGGAACCAAATCGGAGGAGGAAGGCAACTTAGGCAAGGGCACCAAATGGACCATCTTGGAAAAACGATCACACACCACCCAGATGACAGACATTTTCTGAGATACTGGAAGATCTGAAATAAAATCCATGGAAATGTGCGTCCAAGGCCTCTTCGGGACAGGCAAAGGCAAAAGTAAACCGCTGGCACGAGAACAGCAAGGCTTAGCCCGAGCACAAATCCCACAAGACTGCACAAAGGAACGCACATCCCGCAACAAGGAAGGCCACCAGAAGGACCTAGCCACCAAATCTCTGGTACCAAAAATCCCAGGATGACCCGCCAACACCGAAGAATTAACCTCGGAAATAACTCTGCTGGTCCATCTATCCGGAACAAACAGTCTCTCTGGTGGACAACGGTCAGGTCTATCCGCCTGAAATTTCTGCAGCACTCGTCGCAAATCTGGGGAAATGGCAGACAAAATCACTCCCTCTCTGAGAATACCAGCCGGCTCAGAAACTCCCGGAGAGTCAGGCACAAAACTCCTAGAAAGTGCATCAGCCTTCACGTTCTTCGAACCAGGCAGGTATGAGACCACAAAGTTGAAACGGGAGAAAAACAGCGACCAACGAGCCTGTCTAGGATTCAGGCACTTGGCAGATTCGAGGTAAATCAGGTTTTTGTGATCAGTCAAGACCACCACACGATGTTTAGCTCCTTCGAGCCAATGTCGCCACTCCTCAAATGCCCACTTCATAGCCAACAACTCCCGATTACCAACATCATAATTCCGCTCGGCAGGCGAAAACTTTCTTGAAAAGAAAGCACATGGCTTCATCACAGAGCCATCAGAGCTTCTCTGCGACAAAACAGCCCCTGCTCCAATCTCAGAAGCATCAACCTCGACCTGGAAGGGGAGAGAGACATCTGGTTGACATAAGACTGGAGCTGAAGAAAACCGGTGCTTCAGTTCCCGAAAGGCCTCCACGGCCGCAGGAGACCAATTAGTAACATCAGAACCCTTCTTGGTCAAATCCGTCAAAGGTTTAACCATGCTAGAAAAATTAGCGATGAAACGACGGTAAAAATTAGCAAAACCCAAGAACTTCTGAAGACTCTTAACAGACGTAGGCTGAGTCCAGTCATGAATAGCCTGGACCTTGACTGGGTCCATCTCCACAGTAGAAGGAGAAAAAATTAAACCCAAAAAGGAGACCTTCTGTACTCCGAAGAGGCATTTTGAGCCCTTCACAAATAAAGCATTAGCACGCAGGACCTGAAACACCATCCTGACCCGCTTCACATGGGACTCCCAATCATCAGAAAAGACCAAGATGTCATCCAGATAAACAATCATAAATGTATCCAGATATTCTCGGAAGATGTCATGCATGAAGGACTGAAACACAGAAGGAGCATTAGAGAGTCCAAAAGGCATCACTAAGTACTCAAAATGGCCTTCGGGCGTATTAAATGCTGTTTTCCATTCATCTCCCTGCTTAATGCGCACAAGGTTATACGCACCACGGAGATCTATCTTAGTGAACCAACTGGCCCCCTTAATCCGAGCAAACAAATCAGACAATAGTGGCAAAGGATACTGAAATTTGACTGTGATTTTATTCAGAAGACGATAATCTATACAAGGTCTCAAAGAACCGTCCTTCTTGGCCACAAAAAAAAATCCTGCACCAAGAGGGGAAGAGGATGGGCGAATATGTCCCTTCTCCAAAGACTCCTTTATATAACTCTGCATCGCGGCATGCTCTGGTATAGACAAATTAAAAAGTCGTCCCTTAGGGAATTTACTACCAGGAATTAAATTTATAGCACAGTCACAATCCCTATGAGGGGGCAGGGCACTGGACCTGGGCTCATTAAATACATCCTGGTAGTCAGACAAAAACTCAGGGACCTCAGAAGGAGTGGAAGAAGCAATAGACACCAACGGAGTATCGCCATGAATTCCCTGACAACCCCAACTCGACACAGACATAGCTTTCCAATCTAAAACTGGATTATGAGCCTGCAGCCATGGCAGACCCAAAACGACAACATCATGCAAATTATGCAGAACGAGAAAACGAATCACCTCCTGATGTACGGGAGTCATGCACATGGTCATTTGCGTCCAATACTGAGGCTTATTCTCAGCCAATGGCGTAGCATCAATTCCCCTCAGAGGAATAGGAAATTCCAAAGGCTCCAGGACAAAACCACAGCGCCTGGCAAACGACAAATCCATCAGATTCAGGGCAGCACCCGAATCCACAAAAGCCATAACCGGGTAGGACGACAAAGAACAAATCAAAGTAACAGACAAAATAAATTTAGGCTGTATCGTACCAATGGTGACAGGTTTAGCGATTTTTTTTAAACGTTTAGAGCATGCTGAGATAACATGAGTAGAATCACCACAGTAAAAGCACAACCCATTTTGACGTCTATGACTTTGTCGCTCAATTCTGGTCAGAGTTCGGTCACATTGCATAGACTCAGGTCTCTGTTCAGAAAATACAGCCAAAAGATGAACAGATTTGCGCTTCCGCAAACGCCGATCAACCTGAATGGCTAAAGCCATAGAATCACTCAGACTTGTAGGGGTGGGAAACCCCACCATAACATTTTTAACGGCCTCAGAAAGACCTTCTCTGAAATTTGCAGCCAGGGCACACTCATTCCATTGAGTAAGCACCGACCATTTCCGAAATTTTTGACAATACACCTCTGCTTCATCCAGACATTGAGAGATAGCCAGCAACGCTTTTTCTGCCTGATTCTCAAGATTAGGCTCCTCATAAAGCAGTCCGAGAGCCAGAAAAAATGCATCTACATTAAGCAATGCAGGATCTCCTGGCGCCAGAGAGAAGGCCCAATCTTGAGGGTCGCCGCGCAACAAGGAGATAACAATTTTAACTTGCTGAGCGGAATCACCAGAGGAACGAGGTCTCAGAGACAGAAATAACTTACAATTATTTTTGAAATTCTGAAACCTAGATCTATCTCCAGAAAACAACTCAGGAATAGGTATCTTTGGTTCTGACATAGGGCTATGAATAACAAAATCCTGAATACTTTGCACCCGTGCAGTAAGATGATCCACACTAGAAGTCAGAGTCTGAATATTCATGTCTGCAGCTGAGCTCAAAACCACCCAGAGTTCAAGGGGATGAAAGAAACTAAACAGACTGCAGCAAAGGAAAAGCAGGGGAAAAAAAAAAAAAAAAAATGTACTCAGGTCTTCTTTTTATCCCACTTCTGCGATGCATTAAACACTTTTTTGGCCTGCTATACTGTTATGATCCTTAGTGGTTGAGGATCACGAATTACTCCAGCTAAGTAACAAACATAGGACAAGCTCTAGGGAGGTGGCAAACTGGACTAACCGCAAATCTGAACCTATCCAAACACACTAGAAGTAGCCGGTGAACGTGCCTAAAAAATCCTAGACGTCTCGAGCCAGCCTGAGGAACTAACTACCCCTAGAGAGAAAGAAAGACCTCTCTTGCCTCCAGAGAAATAATCCCCAAAGATATAGAAGCCCCCAACAAATAATAACGGTGAGGTAAGAGGAAGGCACATACACAGGGGTGAAAACAGATTCAGCAAATGAGGCCCACTAATACTAGATAGCAGAAAATAGTAAGGGGTCTGTGCGGTTTAGTAAAAAACCCTAACAAAATATCCACACTGAGATTTCAAGAACCCCCGCACCAACTAACGGTGTGGGGGGAGAAACTCAGTCCCCTAGAGCAACCAGCAAGCGAGGAGATCACATCTTAGCAAGCTGGACAAGAAACATGATGAATGCTGATAATCAAAAAATGAACGGACAAAAACTTAGCTTGTCTTGGAGAGGCTGGGAGCAAGGTAATCACAAGGAATCTGAAGAGCACTGAATACATTGTTAGCAGGCAAGGAACTGAGTATCCAGGTGAGTTAAATAGGAAACGAACCAAGGATAACGAACCAGCTGATGCAGCCAACCTGCAGAAGACAACACTACACAGTACCGCTTGTGACCACTAGAGGGAGCCTAAAAATAGAGTTCACAACAGGTAATTCTTATTGTCAAATTCAAACTAATTGTGGGTGAGGATGAATTTTGTAAGTTTCACCACAGAATCAGCATCATTCCCTGTGTTTTCCATGAAGAATTTGCAAGCATTTAATCCATCCTGGTGTGGGATAATTGAGTACAAAGATTCCACATCCATGGTGGCCAGGATGGTTCCTTCTGGTAGATGACCTATTGCTGCTAGTTTATCCAATAGGTCAGTTGTGTTCTGAATGTAGCTGTTTTGCCTAATGGCTTGTGCCAAAGATTCAATAGTGAGCACAAACACCAGGGGGCATCCCTGTCTTGTTCCGTTTGTTATTAAAAAGTGTTCTGATAAGGTACCATTAGCAAAAATTTGCTGAGGATGTGGAGTAAAGGGTTTTAACGGCATTTAGTATTGAGCCCACGATGTTATGACCCCAATGGCGAGGGTCTCAGAGGAACGTGGAAGTCTGCAGAATACAAAAATCCAGCTCATAGGGCAGTGGTAACTGGGTTGACCATATATCTACTCCTAACGCCAACACTAGAAGTAGCCGGGGATCATTCCTACGTTGATTCTAGATGACACGCACCAGCCGGAGAATCTAGCTACCCCTAGTAGAGGAAAACAAAGACCTTTCTTGCCTCCAGAGAAGGGGACCCCAAAGCTGGATAGAAGCCCCCCACAAATAATGACGGTGAGGTAAGAGGAAATGACAAACACAGAAATGAACCAGGTTTAGCACAGAGAGGCCCGCTTACTGATAGCAGAATAAAGAAAGGTAACTTATATGGTCAACAAAAACCCTATCAAAATCCACACTGGAAATTCAAGAACCCCCGAACCGTCTAACGGTCCGGGGGGAGAACACCAGCCCCCTAGAGCTTCCAGCAAAGGTCAGGATATAGATTTGGAACAAGCTGGACAAAAATACAAAACCAAAACAAATAGCAAAAAGCAAAAGGCAGACTTAGCTGATATAACTGGAACCAGGATCAGTAGACAAGAGCACAGCAGACTAGCTCTGATAACTACGTTGCCAGGCATTGAACTGAAGGTCCAGGGAGCTTATATAGCAACACCCCTAACTAACGACCCAGGTGCGGATAAAAGGAATGACAGAAAAACCAGAGTCAAAAAACTAGTAACCACTAGAGGGAGCAAAAAGCAAATTCACAACAGTACCCCCCCCTTAGTGAGGGGTCACCGAACCCTCACCACGACCACCAGGGCGATCAGGATGAGCGGCATGAAAGGCACGAACTAAATCGGCCGCATGAACATCAGAGGCGACCACCCAGGAATTATCCTCCTGACCATAGCCCTTCCACTTGACCAGGTACTGAAGCCTCCGCCTGGAGAGGCGAGAATCCAAGATCTTCTCCACCACGTACTCCAACTCGCCCTCAACCAACACCGGAGCAGGAGGCTCAGCAGAAGGAACTACAGGCACAATGTACCGCCGCAACAAGGACCTATGAAATACATTGTGAATAGCAAACGACACAGGAAGATCCAGACGAAAAGATACAGGATTAAGGATTTCCAATATCTTGTAAGGCCCAATAAAACGAGGTTTAAATTTGGGAGAGGAGACCTTCATAGGAACAAAGCGGGAAGAAAGCCACACCAAATCCCCAACGCGTAGTCGGGGACCCACACCGCGGCGGCGGTTGGCAAAGCGCTGAGCCTTCTCCTGTGACAACTTCAAGTTGTCCACCACATGATTCCAGATCTGCTGCAACCTATCCACCACAGAATCCACCCCAGGACAGTCAGAAGGCTCCACATGACCCGAAGAAAAGCGAGGATGGAAACCAGAGTTGCAGAAAAAAGGCGAAACCAAGGTGGCGGAACTAGCCCGATTATTAAGGGCAAACTCAGCCAACGGCAAGAATGTCACCCAATCGTCCTGATCAGCAGAGACAAAACACCTCAAATAAGCCTCCAAAGTCTGATTGGTTCGCTCCGTCTGTCCATTAGTCTGAGGATGGAAAGCAGACGAAAACGACAAATCAATGCCCATCCTACTACAAAAGGATCGCCAGAACCTGGAAACGAACTGGGATCCTCTGTCTGACACAATATTCTCAGGGATGCCGTGCAAACGAACCACGTTCTGGAAAAACACAGGAACCAGATCGGAAGAGGAAGGCAGCTTAGGCAAAGGAACCAAATGGACCATCTTGGAGAAGCGATCACATATCACCCAGATAACGGACATGCCCTGAGATAGCGGAAGATCAGAAATGAAATCCATGGAGATATGTGTCCAAGGTCTCTTCGGGACAGGCAAGGGCAAGAGCAAACCGCTGGCACGAGAACAGCAAGGCTTAGCTCGAGCACAAGTCCCACAGGACTGCACAAATGACCGCACATCCCTTGACAAGGAAGGCCACCAAAAGGACCTGGCCACCAGATCTCTGGTGCCAAAAATTCCCGGGTGACCTGCCAACACCGAGGAATGAACCTCGGAAATGACTCTGCTGGTCCACTTATCCGGGACAAACAGTCTGTCAGGTGGACAAGACTCAGGCCTATCAGCCTGAAATCTCTGCAACACACGTCGCAGATCCGGAGAAATAGCTGACAAGATAACTCCATCTTTAAGAATACCAACAGGATCAGCGACTCCAGGAGCATCAGGCACAAAGCTCCTAGAAAGAGCATCGGCCTTCACATTCTTTGAACCTGGTAAATACGAGACAACAAAATCAAAGCGGGAGAAAAACAATGACCAGCGGGCCTGTCTCGGATTAAGGCGTTTAGCAGACTCGAGATACATCAGATTTTTGTGATCAGTCAAGACCACCACACGATGCTTAGCACCCTCGAGCCAATGACGCCACTCCTCAAATGCCCATTTCATGGCCAACAACTCCCGATTGCCCACATCATAATTTCGCTCGGCAGGCGAAAATTTCCTAGAGAAAAAGGCACAAGGCTTCATAACAGAGCAACCAGGGCCTCTCTGCGACAAAACGGCCCCTGCCCCAATCTCTGAAGCATCCACCTCAACCTGAAAGGGAAGTGAGACGTCAGGCTGGCACAAAACAGGCGCCGAAGTAAACCGGCGTTTCAACTCCTGGAAAGCCTCCACGGCAGCAGGAGCCCAGTTAGCTACATCGGAGCCCTTCTTGGTCATATCCGTCAAAGGTTTCACAATGCTAGAAAAATTAGCGATAAAACGACGGTAGAAGTTAGCGAAGCCCAAGAACTTCTGAAGACTCTTAACTGACGAGGGCTGAGTCCAATCAAGAATAGCTCGGACCTTGACTGGGTCCATCTCCACAGCAGAAGGGGAAAAAATGAACCCCAAAAAGGGAACCTTCTGTACACCAAAGAGACACTTTGAGCCCTTGACAAACAAAGAATTTTCACGCAAAATTTTAAAGACCAACCTGACCTGCTCCACATACGAATCCCAATTATCAGAAAAAACCAAAATATCATCCAGATAAACAATCAAAAATTTATCCAGATACTTCCGGAAAATGTCATGCATAAAGGACTGAAAAACTGAAGGCGCATTGGAGAGCCCAAAAGGCATCACCAAGTACTCAAAATGACCTTCGGGCGTATTGAATGCGGTTTTCCATTCATCACCTTGCTTAATGCGCACAAGGTTGTACGCACCACGAAGGTCTATCTTGGTGAACCACTTGGCACCCTTAATCCGGGCAAACAAGTCAGACAACAGCGGTAAAGGATACTGAAATTTGACAGTGATCTTATTTAAAAGCCGATAATCAATACAAGGTCTCAAAGATCCGTCCTTTTTTGCCACAAAAAAGAATCCCGCACCAAGAGGGGAAGAAGACGGACGAATATGTCCTTTTTCCAGAGACTCCTTGATATATGAACGCATAGCGGTATGTTCAGGTACCGACAGATTAAACAGTCTTCCCTTAGGAAATTTACTGCCTGGGATCAAATCTATAGCACAGTCACAGTCCCTATGAGGAGGCAGTGCACTGGACTCAGACTCACTGAAGACATCCTGATAATCAGACAAATACTCCGGAACTTCCGAAGGCGTAGAAGAAGCAATAGACACAGGCAGGGAATCCTCATGAATACCACGACAGCCCCAACTTGAGACTGACATAGCCTTCCAGTCCAGGACTGGATTATGGGTCTGTAACCATGGCAGCCCTAAAACGACCAAATCATGCATTTTATGTAAAACCAGGAAACGTATCACCTCGCGGTGTTCAGGAGTCATGCACATGGTAACCTGAGTCCAATACTGCGGTTTATTTGCTGCCAATGGTGTAGCATCAATACCCCTAAGAGGAATAGGATTTTCTAATGGTTCAAGAGTAAATCCACAGCGCTTAGCAAATGAGAGATCCATGAGACTCAGGGCAGCACCTGAATCTACAAACGCCATGACAGGATAAGATGACAGTGAGCAAATCAAAGTTACAGACAGAATAAATTTAGGTTGCAAATTACCAACGGTGACAGGACTAACAACCTTAGCTATACGTTTAGAGCATGCTGAGATAACATGTGTAGAATCACCACAGTAGTAGCACAAGCCATTCCGGCGTCTATGAATTTTCCGCTCATTTCTAGTCAGGATTCTATCACATTGCATTAAATCAGGTGTCTGTTCAGACAACACCATGAGGGAATTTGCGGTTTTTCTATCACATTGCACCGAATTAGGTGTCTGTTCAGACAACACCATGAGGGAATTTGCGGTTTTGCGCTCCCGCAACCGCCGGTCAATTTGAATAGCCAGTGCCATAGTATCATTCAGACCTGTGGGAATGGGAAAACCCACCATAACATTCTTAATGGCTTCAGAAAGGCCATTTCTAAAATTAGCGGCCAGTGCACACTCGTTCCAATGTGTCAGCACGGACCATTTCCGAAATTTTTGGCAATACACTTCAGCCTCGTCCTGCCCCTGAGACATAGACAGCAAGGCCTTTTCTGCCTGAATCTCAAGATTGGGTTCCTCATAAAGTAAACCGAGCGCCAGAAAAAACGCATCAAGATCAGCCAATGCCGGATCTCCTGGCGCCAGCGAAAAAGCCCAATCCTGAGGGTCGCCCCGTAAGAACGAAATAACAATTTTTACTTGCTGAGCAGAATCTCCTGATGAACAGGGTCTCAGGGACAAAAACAATTTACAATTATTCACGAAATTCCTAAACTTAAACCTGTCTCCGGAAAACAGTTCAGGAATCGGTATTTTAGGTTCTGACCTAGGATTTCTGATAACATAGTCTTGTATGCCCTGCACACGAGTAGCCAGCTGGTCCACACTTGTAATCAAGGTCTGGACATTCATGTCTGCAGCAAGCATAGCCACTCTGAGGTAAAGGGGAAGGAGAAAAAAAAAACTCAGAATCTTCTTTCTTATAATCCCTCTTCTGCAATGCATTAAACATTTAATACTGGCCTGGCAAACTGTTATGACCCCAATGGCGAGGGTCTCAGAGGAACGTGGAAGTCTGCAGAATACAAAAATCCAGCTCATAGGGCAGTGGTAACTGGGTTGACCATATATCTACTCCTAACGCCAACACTAGAAGTAGCCGGGGATCATTCCTACGTTGATTCTAGATGACACGCGCCAGCCGGAGAATCTAGCTACCCCTAGTAGAGGAAAACAAAGACCTTTCTTGCCTCCAGAGAAGGGGACCCCAAAGCTGGATAGAAGCCCCCCACAAATAATGACGGTGAGGTAAGAGGAAATGACAAACACAGAAATGAACCAGGTTTAGCACAGAGAGGCCCGCTTACTGATAGCAGAATAAAGAAAGGTAACTTATATGGTCAACAAAAACCCTATCAAAATCCACACTGGAAATTCAAGAACCCCCGAACCGTCTAACGGTCCGGGGGGAGAACACCAGCCCCCTAGAGCTTCCAGCAAAGGTCAGGATATAGATTTGGAACAAGCTGGACAAAAATACAAAACCAAAACAAATAGCAAAAAGCAAAAGGCAGACTTAGCTGATATAACTGGAACCAGGATCAGTAGACAAGAGCACAGCAGACTAGCTCTGATAACTACGTTGCCAGGCATTGAACTGAAGGTCCAGGGAGCTTATATAGCAACACCCCTAACTAACGACCCAGGTGCGGATAAAAGGAATGACAGAAAAACCAGAGTCAAAAAACTAGTAACCACTAGAGGGAGCAAAAAGCAAATTCACAACACACGAACCCCATTCGATCCAAAGCCACCAGGACCGCTGGAGCCCTCCTTTTGCTTATGACATCAATAAAGTCTATGACCCTCCTTGTGTTATCTACCGCCTGTCCCCCTTTTATAAAGACAGTTTGATCTAATGATATTAATGATGGGAGAATGGGGTTAGGCGTATCGCTAGGCATTTAGCGCAGATCTTAATGTCGGTATTTAATAAGGCTATGGATCTAAAATTTCATGGGATGTCCGGCTGCTTGCCGGGTTTTAGTAATGTTATTGTGGCTGATAACCGCTCCTTGGGAAATTAACCCTGAAAAACCGCATACTGAAGGGTCTCTGTCAGATATGGAGTTAACTGATCTATAGACTTTATAATACATGTTTGAAAAACCATCAGGGCCCGACGCTTTATGTGATGGTAGCGATTAAAAGGCTTTCTTTATTTCTGCATTAGTAAGAGGGGCACTCAACTGTTCCAACTGATCCTTAGACAGAGAAGGAAGACTAAAGGTTAAAGGTACCGTCACATTAAGCGACGCTGCAGTGATATAGACAACGATGCCGATCGCTGCAGCGTCGCCGTTTCGTCGTTGTGTGGTCGCTGGAGAGCTGTCATACAGACAGCTCTCCAGCGACCAACGATGCCGAAGTCCCCGGGTAACCAGGGTAAACATCGGGTTACTAAGCGCAGGGCCGCGCTTAGTAACCCAATATTTACCCGGGTTACCATTGTAAATGTAAAAAAAAAAAACACTACATACTTACATTCCGGTGTCTGTCGCGTCCCCCGGCGTCCGCTTCCCTGCACTGTGTAAGAGCCGGCCGTAAAGCAGAGCGGTGACGTCACCGCTGTGCTCTGCTTTACGGCCGGCCGGCGCTGACACAGTGCAGGGAAGCGGACGCCGGGGGACGCGACAGACACCGGAATGTAAGTATGTAGTGTTTGGTTTTTTTTACATTTACAATGATAACCAGGATAAATATTGGGTTACTAAGCGCGGCCCTGCGTTTAGTAACCTGATGTTTACCCTGGTTACCAGTGAAGACATCGCTGAATCAGCGTCACACACGCCGACTCAGCGATGTCAGCGGATGATCCAGCGACGAAATAAGGTGCTGGCCTTCTAGCTCCGACCAGCGATATCACGGCGGGATCCAGATCGCTGCTGCGTGTCAAACACAACGATATCGCTATCCAGGACGCTGCAACATCACGGATCGCTATCGTTATATCGTTTGTTAAGTTGTTCAGTGTGAAGGTACTTTAAGATTAGATAGGAAGGACTTAATGTCCACCAAATTGGGAGGAATATGGTCAGGAGCAGAGGATAAGTTATAAAGTAAGGAATAATATTCCTTAAATTTATTTACAATATCTTTAGGGCTGTATATTGTCTGTTGTTGAGGGCCATTTTTAAAATAGGGGATTTTTATTTTAATTTCTCTGGATTTTAGTCTATTCGCTAATAATTTCCCAGCTTTACTGTCTTGAGAATAATAACGTGCTTTTATTTTTTGAAGCTTTCTCATATTAATACAATAAACATTCTCTCATTTGAATTCAAAGATTACATAGTTTACCAGCTCTTTCTCTATTGAAGGAACGTTTGTTTAAGACTTCTAGATCCTGGATTTCAGAGAGAATTTCATTGAATTTTTTATCCCTTTCTCGTTTTTATTTTATGGCCTAGTTTAATAAGAATCCCTCTCACGTATGCCTTGTGTAAGTTCCATAGAGGAAAGGACTATCTACTGAATTGGCGTTAATTTGAAAAAATTCTTGTACATTCATTTGGAGGTACTCTACATTTTGTGGAGAAGATAAAATATACGAATAAGCTTTCCGAAGATAAGTGGGAGGGGACAAGTGACTTTCCTCCACATGTAACATTAACGGGGCATGGTCCGACCATGTAATGAGGCCTATGGACGAGAGTACAATATTATCTAGAAGCGATCTGCTCACCAAGAACAAATCTATGCGTGAGTATGTTATGGACAGATGAGAAGAAGGAATAATCTCTTTCAGGCATATAATGCATTCTCCAAATATATAGATCTTTGTTAATTAAAGATGCCAACTGGGGGGAGTGTCTTTTGAAAATTGATGAAGAGTCCAATTCATGATCATGTGTTAAATTGAAATCTCCACAGTAGAGGACATGGTCTTGTTTTACTTTGTTTATGTTTTTAATTAACTTATGCATAACGTTTGACTGAGAAATATTAGCCGCTTAAACTACTACAATGGTATATATTACATTATTAATGGAACATACTTGAATTATGTATCTCCCTTGTGAGTCAAAATCCAAGCATATTGGAGAAAGCCACAGAGTTGCTGATAGCTAGCATTACACCTCTGTTTTTTCTTATAAGTGGCCTGTAACACATGTGGAAAAATGGGGTGTCGCAGTCTACCAGCATCTCTATGGATGATATGAGTTTCCTGGGCACAAAAGATGTCGCATTTAGAGGAAACCGCCTGTTGGGGGTCAAGTTCCCGCCTCGGCACAGGGGGAGTCTCGAACCATCTCCGCTGCGATCTCCCATCCTTCTCCGGCCGCAGTGGAGCCTGCTCGGCAGAGACGTCGGTCTCAGTGTCTGGCTCGGACTGATACTGTGTGGATGGTTACTGATGCCTTTCCAGGCTCAGCCATTGTAGCCAGTACTGGTCAGCGGCGAGCAGACATCTCTGGGACTAAGTCCTGCTTTTCCTCTTCTGAGCATGCCCAAGGTAAGACCTCTCATTGAAGGTCAGGGGTCACAGGCTCAGGTACTGCAGCAGCTCCCATTGGTCCTCTAGGAAGGTCCTGAAGTTCCTCGGGTACTGTGGCAGCTCCCATTGGTCATCTAGGAAGGTCCTGAAGTTGCTGCAGCTATAAAATGTTTGCATGGCCGCACAGCCATGCACTAGGATCAGCTTATGTCATGAGCTTTTGCTATTCAGTGGTCTTGTCTGCTTGTGGTCATGGTCCGGCTGAAATAAGCAGTTAGAATACCGGCACCTCCGGTGAGGAGTTTTGTATGGTGAATTCAGGGCTGGTGTAAAGCCATTAGAATTCCAGCTCCAGAGGAGGTTGTGTGCTTGCTACTCCCTGACCACTGATTGCTTTTGCTCTGTTAGGCAGCTGTGTTTCCCTGTGACACAGGGCACAGCGTTTTCCCTTCTGTTCGACTCCGTGAAGTAACAGAGTTCGCTTATACCGCCATATTGTGCCGCCATTTGCTAGCAGCAGGATCTTCTCCTGCACGGTGGACCCCGGGCTGCGAACACACCAATAATTATATCTAAATATACTCTGTGCGTTCCGCCAGCCCTAACACCGCCTCTTTTCCTTATAAAAGATCTTTTCTATGGACTGTTAAGACCATTAACATTAATTGAACAAATCTTAATCACCATTTTTATGCTTCGGAAAATGCTGAAGCCAGATAAAATCTGTGATCAACCATATACATATGTGCAACATAAACTCCATCTTTACCACCAAACTTTCAGAATTAGCTTGTATGTAAGAGAGAACCTAAAAATACAAAACATTAATCAACATTAACAATTCAATTGCAGATCAACTAAAGGATCTACTTATTCTGTGCAACTGACTAGTCAGTAACCCAGAAGAGGGAGGGATAGTTCTGACTGACTGGCCGAAAAAGGAGCACGATTCTACCCAGATGAAGAAGATTCTATCATTCAGCGCTTAGACTTTTTTTTTGCCAGCTTCCACGAATTGTGGGTGGGATCTGTGAGGGCAAGTGGGTTCTATTAGTGTAATGTTCCAGTTATGCATGACATTTTCTCCCTCTTCCAAGGAGGTAACCGTGTGCCACTCACCTCTGTAATTTATGAGAAGCTTCAGCGGGAAATCCAATCTATATGCCACATACTTTTCTCTCAGACAGAAAGTGATGGGATTCAATAATCTGCAGAAACAGAGAGTTGCTTCTGAAACATCTGCAAAGATTTTAATTTGTTGATAAGGATGTGGGAGTTCTTTTTTCCTAGAAGAGAGTACTAGGTCTTTTAAATGAAAGAAATGGATATGAGCCAAGACATCTCTGGGCATTGATTCAGGTATATGCTTTGGGTGCTGTACCCTGTGGATTCTGTCAATGATAGTGTCCAATGGGGAGCAGTTAGGGATAGCGGCTTTAATCAAACCTTGAAGGAATCCCCTCAGTTCTTGAGAAAGCACATCTTCTGGTATCCCTTGCAATTTTACATTGTTTCACCAAGAGCGACCTTCCAAATCCACAAGTTTATTTTGAATGGCTTCCAAATCATCTGAGAGTTCATTATGTTCACCTATCAGCTTGTGTGATTTAGCAAAGTCTCATTTTATTTTCCATGTGTGATACTCTTATCTAGTTCCTCAGTTAGAGATTGTATACGCAATACTAAAGTGGCAAAGTCCTTTTGCATAGAACTGCTGAAAGCTACCAGCATGTCTCTAAGTAAGTTGCCTGATGCTGGTTCATCTGATGTGAACTGTGCCAGTGCAAGTGAAGTACTGGATGTAGCAGGGCTGGCCGATTCCCCTGCTTACACTTGCAGCTCCTACCCCAGCCTCTGGCTGTGTATGTACAGCTTGGTTAACTGTGGGAGAGGAAATATCCCTCCTCCTCCCCGACGGGACTACATCCTCCTCCATGTCTGCCAGGGGACTATATCTTGAACCTAGTGATTTTACTGCGGGAAGGACCCGGGAATCCTGTACTCACTGCGGGTGGAGAGCGCACTCCACTGGAGGTGTCCGGGTCACGGGGCAACACGCCGTCCTTGGAGACCTGGCTGTTAATGAAGGTCTCAATCCCCTTCTTGATCCGGTCTTCTGTGAAGTAAAACTCCAGTTTTCCTTGATTCTTCTGATTTCTTCTACCTCGGGTCATCATGGCAGGTGTTAGATGAGAGGGATGAGCCATAAAAAGAATGAACGCTGCATACGTTGCTAAACTGGCTCTGGGTGAGAGGGAGCTTAGTACTCACATCCATTTTAGTCAGCTGCCAGACCACACTCCCAGTATACTACATTTCTAATTTGAGGTATTAGTTAATATTATTACACCTGCTACATCTTCGAGATACAAATACTCCTTTAACTTGTTTTTTTCAGACATTTTTAGAATGGGTAAGCCCTATCATTTTAATGCTTCACACACCCCTTTGCTCATCAGTTATCAGCTGTTCTTTGTTCCAATGGTAGAGCAATGCGTTTTGCAGCTCTATTTAAGTGTTATCATCTGCTGACCACCAGAGCAAAGAACAGGCAATAACTGGGAAGGGGACACTGACCAGGTTTCAAACCCCTCTGATCTTATATTGATGACCTATCCATGGGGTATGACCAGACAACCCTTTTAAAGAGGTTGGCAAAATAGAAAAAAATGGGGTTGGGAAATCTCCTTTTCTTCAGGACAATGCCAAACCTGACTGTCTCTCCCTTATGACAGCATGTGTATGATGGGGCTGGCTGACTGGCTCATTTAGATGGCTATAGGACATGGGCTCTGTCACAGCTAAATTAGTCAAGTCGCCAGCCAGCCTCATTCATGTATGTCACTTGCACACAAAGAGGGATGAGAAGCTGGGTGTGAGATGTTAGCAGACATAAGTTCTTCTCACTTGGAAAGCCCCTTTGTGGCATAACATCTCTCTGATGTCCCACAAGGCGGGCCACCAAACAGTTACACTTATTTCTTTTCTCCTAGCTGAAAGCCTCTTCAATCAACTCGTAGTGCAGGAAACCGTGCTAATGCTCCATTCATGTGCACTCTTCTCTGTGGGTGGGAGCAATACATTGTATTAGAAAGAAAAGGAATCGGTACCTTTCCCTTAATATTCAACATCAGCCGTCATGGAATACATAAATAATACCTATTTATTAGCAATTACGATATAGTGGACGCGACACTACAATTAATTAAAAAAAAAACCCACCAACTTGTGCATGCACAAACTTGCTTTGAATAAGTGTGAATGTTTTAGAGGAAAAAAATTATTTTAGTCATTGTAGTGTGACATATATTAATTTCAATATTTATATTGAAATTTATATATCAATTTCAATATATATATATATATCTCTGCTATTCATCAGAATGTGGATTGAAAAAAGTATTCAAGGGCCCCTTTAAAATTTTCACTCTGTTTCATTGCAGCCATTTGGTAAATTCAAAAAATGTTAATTTTTTTCTAAAAAATGTACACACTGCATCCCATCTTGACTGGAAAAAACAAACAAATTTTTCCAAATTTATTAAAAAACTGAAAGACTGGAAGAGGTTTTCATCCAGCATCTCTCTGTACTTGGCAGCATTCATGTTTCCTTCAATGGCAACCAGTCCTGTCCCTGCAGCTGAAAAACATCCCCATAGCATGATGCTGCCACCACATTTCACTGTTGGGATTGTATTGGGCAGGTGATGACCAGTGTCTGGCTTTCTCCACACACACTGCTTAGAAATATCACCAAAAAGGTCTATCTTCATCTCATCAGTCCATAGAAACGTATTTCTCATAGTCTGAGAGTCCTTCATGTGTTTTTAGCAAACTATGGCGGCTTTCATATGTCTTGGACTGAGGAGAGGCTTCCATCGTGCCACTCTTCTATAAAGGCATCAAGGACACCGTTCTCTCTTGGTTCTCCTCCTATCTCTCTGACCGATCCTTCACTGTATGTTTTGCTGGTTCCTCCTCCTCTCACCTTCCCCTTACTGTTGGGGTTCCTCAAGGATCAGTCCTAGGCCCCCTCCTCTTCTCTTTGTATACTGCCCCTATTGGACAAACAATCAGTAGATTTGGGTTCCAGTACCATCTCTATGCTGATGACACCCAATTATACACCTCTTCTCCTGCTTTCACTCCGACCTTCTTAGAAAACACCAGTGATTGTTTTACCGCTGTCTCAAACATCATGTCCTCCCTCTATCTGAAACTGAACCTGTCAAATAGCCGGATTACTTACGGTAATGCTCTTTTAATGAGTCCATGACAGCACCCACTGGAGAGATAGGGATCCGCCCCAAGGAACAGGAAACCTACAGAGACATAAAAGGGGGCGGTCCCCCTCTCCTCCTCAGTTTAATTTCAGAGTACCCGGAGGACCGCCAGTGTTAGTCAATCATCACAATGTATCATCAGAATATAAACTTCATAGAAGTAATTACATTGGCTTTTATTAGGGAGGGATGTGACTGGGTGCTGTCATGGACTCATTAAAAGAGCATTACCGTAAGTAATCCGGCTATTTACCCTTCGCCATGACAGCACCCACTGGAGAGATTTCCAGAGACCAACACCTAGGGGGGGACCACCGTGCTGAGGATAGTCCTGCCAAAGTGTAGGTCAGAGTCGGAAGACAGGTCGAGCCTGTAGTGATTATAGAAAGTGGAAGGAGCCAACCAAGTTGCAGCCTTACATATATCTTCGATTGGCACGTTCCCTTTTTCGGCCCAGGAAGAAGCCATGGCTCTGGTGGAATGTGCTTTGATGCCCTCCGGAGGTTCTTCATTTTTCATGGAATAGGCCAACCGGATAGCGTCTCTTATCCACCTGGATAATGTTGCTCTTGTGACTCCATATCCTTTCTTTTTGCCCTGGAAGGATATGAACAGAGCCCTACTCTGCCTCCAACTACTAGTTTTCTCAATATATTGCAAAACTACTCTCCTGACGTCTAGAGTATGGAATTTTTGTTCTTCAGGAGTAGAGGGGTCTTTAAAGAAAGTAGGAAGATGTATCTCCTGTGACCTGTGGAACTTCCCTGCTACCTTAGGAAGGTATAGGGGGTCCGGTTTTAAGATTAGTCTGTCATGAAATGTGAGAAGGTAAGGTTGATCTATCGACAAGGCCTGAATGTCGCTGACTCTTCTAGCCGATGTTAAGGCTACTAAGAAGGCTGTTTTTAACGACAAGTGTTTTAAAGATGCTGTGTCTATAGGCTCAAACGGAGATTCTGTTAGAGAGTCTAAGACTAGATTTAGATCCCAAGGAGCTACCCTAGGTATGTGGACAGGAGTAACTCGTTCACAGGCCGTGATGAAGCGGGATACCCATTTATTACCAGCAATATTATGGCCATAAAGGGCACCCAGAGCAGACACCTGGACCTTTAATGTGTTAACTGACAGACCTAACTCTTTCCCTTTCTGTAGAAATTCTAATATAGATTTTATTCAATTAAATTTCTTCCATACTTTGGTGTAAATTTTTGTCGTAGATGGCTTCCTGCTAAGCAGGAGTGTATCGATTAGGCCTTTTGAAAACCCCCTGGAATTTAATATCTGCCTTTCAAATTCCAGGCCGTCAGGTGGAGGCTGTCCACCTGAGGGTGGAAGAACGGTCCCTGCGAGAGAAGGTTTGGGATTGAGGGAAGGACCCAAGGATCCGTCACCGACATAGACCGCAGGCACGAGAACCATGGTCTCTTGGGCCAGAATGGCGCTATCAGTATTATCCTGGCCTGCTCTTCCCTGATTTTCCGTATTACTTGTGGAAGCAGAATTATCGGAGGGAAAGCATACGCCAGCTTGAATTGCCATGGTGTTTGAAGAGCATCTAGAATGTCCGGGTGATCTGCACGGGACCGAGATGCGAATTTGTGGACTTGCTTGTTTTGTTTTGTAGCGAACAGGTCTATTTGGGGTTTGCCCCATAACAATGTTATCTTGTGGAAAATGTGAGGATTGAGACACCATTCTCCTTGATGAAGAGTGTGTCGACTTAGAAAGTCCGCTTGTTGATTGTCCTCTCCTTTGATGTGGACTGCCGAGAGGGACAACAGATACTTTTCGGCCAGGATTAAGGTACTGTTTGCGGAAGACATTAGAGCGTCTGATCTTGTGCCGCCTTGTTTGTTTAAATACGCCACTGTCGTAGTGTTGTCTGAACAGATTCTGACGTGGCTTCCTCGTAGCTGTGGGAGAAATTGACGCAGTGCATAGTTTACCGCATTCAATTCTTTCAGGTTTGATGAATATAAATCCTCATTCTTATCCCAGGTTCCCTGGCAGAATCTATCTCCCATGTGTGCGCCCCACCCGTGGGGACTAGCGTCCGTAGTTATCGTATGGGATGGTGATATTACCCAAGGGACACCCCCCGCTAGGTTGTCTTTATTTAGCCACCATTCTAAGGAGGATAAGACTTTCTCGGATAAAGTTATTTTCGATTCAAGGTGCCCCAGAAATTTTCTCTGTTCCCGAAGTATCTGATGTTGTAATGTTCGGGTATGAAGTTGTGCCCACTGAACGGCTGGAGTACAGGAGGAGAGGGATCCTAGCAAGGACATTCCTGCTCTCAGGGACATTTGAGGTTTGTGAATGGCCGCCACTACTTTACCCTCTATAAGAGATATTTTTTCTTGGGGAAGTAGACATTTTTGCTTTATGGAATCTAGATTAAATCCCAAAAATGTCTGAAGAGAGAGTGGGATGAGTCTGGATTTTTTATAGTTGACGATCCAGCCCAGGCTTTCTAAGGACGAGACAGTGTCAGCTAATCGTTCCGCACACTGAAGGGACGAATTTCCTACAACTAAAAAATCATCTAAGTAGGGAATGATTAATGTGTCTCTCTGGCGAAGGTAGGCCATTACTTCTAACATTACCTTCGTGAAGATCCTGGGTGCCGTGGAGAGACCGAAGGGCATGGCTGTATACTGGAAATGATGAATCTCCCCCTCAAGAGTTACTGCCACTCTTAAGTATTTTTGATACCTACTATGGATAGGGAGATGGTAGTAGGCATCTTTTAAATCAATGCCGCCCATTCTACAATTTGGAAAAAGGAGCTTAATGGCCGATCTAATAGACTCCATTTTAAACGTATAATTTTTAATAAACGTATTGAGTTTTTTAAGATTTATAATTGTTCGAAATGAACCATCGGGTTTAGGGATTAAAAATAACGGAGAGTAGAACCCTTTACCCTCTTGTCCCTTTGGCACCCTAACTAAAACATTTTTAACTATAAGACTTCTAATTTCCAGTTCAAGAGCCTTTTGTTGCACTGGTGAGGAAAGGGCTGTTAAAATAAAGGAATCATGGGGAACTTGGAGGAATTCTATTTTCATTCCTTCCTTAATGATATTTAGCACCCAGGAACTTGACGTGATTTTTCGCCATTGGGGAAAGAAAAATTTTAACCTGCCCCCTACTGGGGTGTCTGATGTTTCAGAATTTATTGTCTCTACGGAAGGGGGGGCCTTTAAACATAGTGCCACCCTGTTTTCCCTCTCTTGTGGCCCATCGTGACGATCTTTCATTTTGTGTTCTTTTCCCGAACGGCCTCTTCCTAAAGGTCTTCCTATAGAAAGGAATTGAGGGGTCAGGGAAGGCTTTTTTCCTCTCTTTTGCTTTTTTGAGGATCTCGTCTAATGCTTTCCCAAACAAAAACTCACCCTCACACGGAATAGCGCAGATCTTAGCCTTTGACTGCGTATCCCCCTTCCAGCTCTTCATCCATAACGCACGTCTGGCATTATTAATTAGACCGGATGATCTTGCTGCAAGGCGAAGAGAGTCAGCTGAAGCATCGGCCATGAATGCTGCTGCACCTCTAATTAGTGGTATCGCATCCCGCAATTTTTGTCTGGAGACCCCCTGTTCGATCTGTTGATCCAGCTGATCAATCCAGACAAGCATGGATCTAGCTGTGCACGTGCTGGCAATTGATGGCTTAAATATGCCCGTGGAAGCCTCCCATGATCGTTTCAGTGACGATTCTGCCTTCCGATCTAGAGGATCAGAAAGTAGGCCCGCATCCTCGACTGGTAGAGCTGACTGTTTTGAGGTGGAGGCGACTGCAGCGTCCACCTTAGGGATCTTAGTCCATGAAATTAACTCCTCATCATTAAAGGGGTACTTCCTCTTGGAGGCTGACGGGAGAAAACCTCTCTGGTCCTGTTTCTCCCACTCCCTCTTTATCAGTGCCTTAACTGCCGGCATTACTGGGAATGCTCTTCTCTTCCTCTCCGCCAACCCTGCAAACATGATGTCTTGTGCAGTTTGGTCGTCTTTTGTATCCTCACAACCTATAGTATTCCTGATGGACTTTACTAGGTTGTCCACCCCATCAAGGGGAAAACAAGCTCGACCCTCAATGTCGGAATGTGTTGAGGAAGAGGATGACGCCTGCGAGGAGTCTGAGTGGATAACGCCTTCCTCCTCGGACTCAGAGCTGGATATAGCCTTTTCTTTCCCGGATTTTTTAGGGGGGGTACTGGCTTGTGAGATGGCCTGTAGTTCCTCTCTAATTATGGCCCGTATATCTGTGACCGACATAGATGGACTCTGCATTGTTTCCGCCATACACTGATTGCAGAGTTTTTTTGGGTGGGAATCTGGGAGAGGCTCGTCACATAACGCACACTGTTTGTGCTTAGATTTCTGTCTCCTTTTGGCCTGGGAGAAGAAGACATTTGTGGAAAAGGGTGTCAGCTTTATAGGCAGAGGGGAAATCACACTCACCCAGCGAAGCTGTACGGTACCGAAATAGGAGGCTGCGACTTTCTGGATCTTGAATCCTTGGTCTCACTCCTGTGGCTGGCATCTGAGGACTTTCTGCTGGCTGGCTCACCTGCTGGGTCCACAGTCTTGCCTGGGGACGACATGTTGCATCGCCTGTGCGTTTGCAACTTACCCCTTTTTATAGGCCAGATCCGGTCAGTAACTTTTTTTTTTTTTTTTTTCTTCTCACAGCGGTGCACTGCGCATGCGCGAAACCGCGCTTTCCCCCACCGCTGTGTGAGTGACCCGGAAGTGTCCTCTACCTCCGGGTCATTCTGGGGATTCTTACACCGCTCCTGCGCATGTGCGGCCGCCATTATCCCGGCCTGCGCTATGGAGCGGTGTACTGGCTGCCGCTGCAGCTGTGCCGCAGATCCCGGACCCTTTACCTGGTGGTCCGCGTCTGGAGCCTCTTCCGCACCTCTGCAGCGTTGCTCTTGTGGAATCGGCGTCGTCTCCCCCGGACTCAGCCATCCCACATGCCGGCCAGACGAGGGGGGAGCCGTCTAACGGAATCTCCCCCGACGCTGCATCTGGACTGCATCCCCTGCCGTTCCCGCAGAAACCGCACAGGCGGATGCTCCTAGCCCAGGTAAGATCTTCTGTAGTCTTCAGAGATCCTGTCCCCTGGGAACAGGAAACCTAAACTGAGGAGGAGAGGGGGACCGCCCCCTTTTATGTCTCTGTAGGTTTCCTGTTCCTTGGGGCGGATCCCTATCTCTCCAGTGGGTGCTGTCATGGCGAAGGGTAAAAACTGAACTCCTCGTGTTCTCTCCCTCTACTAACCTACTTTTGCCTGACATTGCCATCTCCGTGTGCGGTTCCACCATTACTCCAAAGCAACATGCCCGCTGCCTTGGGGGTCATCCTTGATTCCGAGCTTTCATTCACCCCCCACATCCGATCACTGGCTCGCTCTTCTTATCTGCATCTCAAAAACATTTCTAGAATTCGCCCTTTTCTTACTTTCGACTCTGCAAAAACTCTTACTGTTTCTCTTATTCATTCCCGTCTGGACTATTGTAACTCTCTACTAATCGGCCTCCCTCTTACCAAACTCTCCCCGCTCCAATCTGTCCTGAATGCTGCTGCCAGGATTATATTCCTCACCAAGTATAAGTTGTAAAGCGCTGCGGAATATGTTTGCGCTATATAAATAAAAAATTATTATTATTATATATAAAGGCCCCACTGGTGGGGGGCTGCAGTGATAGTTGACTTTGTGGAACTTTCTCCCATCTCCCTACTGCATCTCTGGAGCTCCACCAGTGATCTTGGGGTTCTTCTTTACTTCTCTCACGATTTCTCAGTTTGGCTGGATGGCCAGGTCTAGGAAGACTTCTGGTGGTCCCCAACTTTTTCCATTTAAGTATTATGGAGGCCTCTGTGCTCTTAGGAATCTTGAGAACTGCAGAAATTCTTTTGTAACCTTGGCCAGTTCCTTTGGCCTCATGATTCTCATTTGGCCTGACATGCACTGTGAAGTCTTATATAGACAGGTGTGTGCCTTTCCAAATCAAGTCCTATCAGTTTAATTAAACACCTGGACTCCAATGGAGTAGAACCATCTCAAGGAGGATCACAAGGAAATGGACAGCATGTGACTTAAATATGAGAGTCTGAGGAAAGGGTCTGAATACTTATGACCATGTGATGTTTCAGTTTTTCTTTTTTAATAAATTTGCAACAATTTCTACATTTGTTTTTTTCAGTCAAGATGGGTTGTAGAGTGTACATTAACCCCTTCATGACTCAGCCTATTTTGACCTTAATAACCTGGCCGTTATTTGCAATTCTGACCAGTGTCCCTTTATGAGGTAATAACTCAGGAACACTTCAACGGATCCTAGCGGTTCTGAGATTGTTTTTTCGTGACATATTGGGCTTCATGCTAGTGGTATATTTAGGTCGATAATTTGTGTTTATTTGTGAAAAAAATGCACATTTGGCTAAAATGTTGAAAATTTTGCAATTTTCAAATTTTGAATTATTATTCTGGTAAACGAGAGAGTTATGTGACACAAAATAGTTAATAAATAACATTACCCACATGTCTACTTTACATCAGCACAATATTGGAAACATTTTTTTTTTTGCTAGGAAGTTAAGCGTTAAAATTTGACCAGCAATTTCTCATTTTTACAACGAAATTTGCAAAACCATTTTTTTTTAGGGACCACCTCACATTTTAAGTCAGTTTGAGGGGTCTATATGGCTGAAAATACCCAAAAGTGACACCATTCTAAAAACTGCACCCCTCAAGGTACTCAAAACCACATTCAAGAAGTTTATTAACCCTTCAGGTGTTTCACAGCAGCAGAAGCAACATGGAAGGAAAAAATGAACCTTTAACTTTTTAGTCACAAAAATGATCTTTTAGCAACAATTTTTATTTTCCCAAGTGTAAAGAGAAACTGGACCCCAAAAGTTATTGTACAATTTGTCCTGAGTACGCCGATACCCCATATGTGGGGAAGAACCACTGTTTGGGCGCACGACAGGGCTCGGAAGGGAAGGAGCGCCATTTGACTTTTTCAATGAAAAATTGGCTCCAATCTTTAGCGGATACCATGTCTCGTTTGGAGAGCCCCTGTGTGCCTAAACATTGGAGCTCCCCCACAACTGACCCCATTTTGGAAACTAGACCCCCCCAAGGAGCTTAGCTAGATGCATAGTGAGCACTTTGAACCCCCAGGTGCTTCACAAATTGATCCGTAAAAATGAAAAAGTACTTTTTTTTCACAAAAAAATTATTTTATCCTCAATTTTTTCATTTTCACATGGGCAACAGGATAAAATGGATCCTAAAATGTGTTGGGCAATTGCTCCTAAGTACACCGATACCTTATATGTGGTTACAAACCACTGTTTGTACACACGGCAAGGCTCGGAAGGGAAGGAGCGCCATTTTACTTTTGAATGAAAAATTAGCTCCAATCGCTAGCGGACACCATGTCGCGTTTGGAGAGCCCCTGTGTGCCTAAACATTGGAGCTCCTCCACATGTGACCCCATTTTGGAAACTAGACCCCCCCCAAGGAACTTATCTAGATGCATAGTGAGCACTTGATCCGTAAAAATGAAAAAGTACTTTTTTTTCACAAAAAATTTCTTTTAGCCTCAATTTGTTCATTTCCACATGGGCAACAGGATAAAATGGATCCTAAAATTTATTGGGCAATTTCTCCTGAGTACACTGATACCTCACATGTGGGGGTAAACCACTGTTTGGGCACAGGGCAGGGCTCGGAAGGGAAGGAGCGCCATTTGACTTTTTGAACGAAAAATCAGCTCCAATCGTTAGCGGACACCATGTCGCATTTGGCGAGCCCCTGCGTGCCTAAACAGTGGAGCTCCCCCACGTGACCCCATTTTGGAAACTAGACCTCCCATGGAACTAATCTAGATGTGCGGTGACCACTTTAAACCCCCAAGTGCTTCACAGAAGTTTATAACGCAGAGCTGTGAAATTAAAAAATAATTTCTTTCCACAAAAATTATTTTTTAGCCCGCAATTTTTTATTTTCACAAGAGTAACAGGAGAAATTGGACCCCAAAAGTTGCTGTCCAGTTTGTCCTGAGTACACTAATACCCCATATGTGGGGGTAAACCACACGTCGAGGATCGGAAGGGAAGTAGTAACTTTTGAAATGCAGACTTTGATGGAAAGGTCCTCGGGCGTCACGTTGCGTTTGCAAAGCCCCTGATGTGTCTAAACAGTAGAAACCCCCCACAAGTGACCCCATTTTAGAAACTAGACCCCCCAAGGAACTTATCTGGATGTGTGGTGAGCACTTTGAACCCCCAATTGCTTCACAGAAGTTTATGACGCAGAGCCGTGAAAATAAAAAATAATTTTTAATTCCTCTAAAATTATGTTTTAGCAAGCAATTTTTTATTTTTGCAAAGGGTAACAGGAGAAATTGGACCCCAATAATTGTTGCTCAGTTTGTCCTGAGTATGCTGTTACCCCATATGTGGGGGTAAACCACTGATTGGGTGCACGTTGGGGCTCGGAAAGGGAGGGAGCACCATTTGACTTTTTGAACGCAAGATTGGCTGGAATCAATGGTGGCGCCATGTTTCATTTGGAGACCCCTGATGTGCCTAAAAAGTGGAAGCCCCTCAATTCTAACTCCAACACTCACCCCAACACACCCCAAACCCTAATCCCAACTCTAACCATGACCCTAATCACAACACACCCCCAACCACAACCCTAACCCCGACACACCCATAACCCTAATCCCAACCCTAATCCCAACCCTAACCCCAACACACCCTTAACCCTAACCATAACCCTAACCATAACCCTAACCACAGGCCTAATCTTAACCCCATTTCCAATCCTAGCCCTAATTCCAACCCTAACCCTATGTGCCCACGTTGCGGATTCGTGTGAGATTTTCTGCACCATTTTTGAAAAATCCGCAGGTAAAAGGCACTGCGTTTTACCGTGGGTTTCCAGTGTTTTTTGTGCGGATTTCAGCTGCGGATTCCTATTGAAGAACAGGTGTAAAACGTTGCGGAATCCGCACAAAGAATTGACATGCTGCGGAAAATACATCACAGCGTTTCCGCGCGGTATTTTCCGCACCATGGGCACAGCGGATTTGGTTTTCCATAGGCTTACATGGTACTGTAAACCTGATGGAAAACTGCTACGAATCCGCAGCGGCCAATCCACTGCGAATCCGCAGCCAAATCCGCACCGTGTGCACATAGCCTAATTCTAACCCTAGTTCTAACCCTAACCCTAGTGCAGAAAAAAAAATATTTTCTTTATTTTATTATTGTCCCTACCTGGGGGTGATAAAGGGGGGGGGGGGGTTCATTTACTATTTTTTTTATTTTGATCACTGTGATAAGTTTTATCACAGGGATCAAAATGTACCTGGAACGAATCTGCCGGCCGATTCGGCGGGTGCACTGCGCATGCGCCCGCCATTTTGGAAGATGGCGGCACCCATGGAGAAGACGGACCGACTCCGGGAGGCTCGGTAAGTATGAGGGGGGGCGATCGGAGCACGGGGGGGTGGATCGGAGCACGGGGGGGTGGATCGGAGCACGGGGGGGTGGATCGGAGCACGGGGGGGTGGATCGGAGCACGGGGGGGTGGATCGGAGCACGGGGGAGCGGGCAGGACGGGGGAGCGGGCAGAAGGACGGAGAGGACTACGGGACAGAATGGAGGACTGGGGAGGTGATCGGTGGCTGTGGGGGGGGCACATCAGGGTTTCCAGCCATGGCCGATGATACTGCAGCATCGGCTGGATTGTAATATTTCACCATTTTTTATAGGTGAAATATTACGAATTGCTATGATTGGCTGTTGCACTTTCAACAGCCAATCAGAGTGATCGTAGCCACGAGGGGGTGGGGTCAATCTCTGACAGCGGCATTTAATGTGATCACGCCGGAAGCGCGTCACAAACTCCTTCCACCGGCATCCCTGTCACAATTGTGGGGCACCCATAGCCAGCATTCATATAAGATGATTTTTGTTACACATAGCAGGGCAGTTATGTGTAACACAAGCAATCAGATGATCGCAGCTTCAAGTCTAACCCCTTAGTGGCCGCCAATACGTCTTTCTACTGACTTGAGATATAAGAGAATAGAATCCCCATACAGGTGACAAACCTGCAGCTGTCGGCTGTACACTATTGCTGGCAACTTGCTGCATCAGCCACGATCAGTGTTGGCACCATCCATATCCATTTAACCCCCCAAGATGCTGCTGTCAATAGTGACTACATCATATAAATGGTTAACAGAGTGGGGCTTCCTATTTATCCCCATCGCCACCATGAGATCATGATTGTGTAGTCCTGATGTTTGCCATGGCAGTTCATGACTAAATAGTGGCCTTAGTCGAGTCTGCCACCTATAGTAACATGTTCAGACGTTAGCGACATTTAGTTGGTAAAAATACACTTTCATTCCTGTTATGCCACTTTGCATTAATTCATGAAAATCACCTGAAGGGTTAATAAACTACCTGACAGCAGTTTTCAACATGTCAAGGGGTGCCGTTTTTAAGATGGTATATATATATTGGAAGCCCCAAAAGTGATAAGACTCTAAAGTCCCGTAGAATGTAAGTCCGCAAGGACAGGGTCTTCTCCCCTCTGCACCAGTCTTTCATTGTAAATTTGTTTACTGTAAACATTATCTATAACCCTGTACGTAACCCCTTTCCTTATGTACAGCACCATGGAATTAATGGTGCTATATAAATAAATAATAATAAAGTCACTTCAAACCTGGATAGGTCCATAAAAAAAAATAATTTTGTAAATTTCCTTGGAAAAATGAAATATTCTGTTACATTTTTAAACCTTCTGAAATGCTAACAAAATAAGATAATTTACAAATGGTGCCGATTTAAAGCAGACATGAGGGAAATGTTATTTATTAATGTTTTGCTATGGGATGACTATCTGGATTGAAGGGATAATTCACAGTTAGAAATTTGACAAAATTGCAAACAATTAGCAATTTTCAGATTTTTTTTTTTATAAACAAAACATATTGACCGAAATGTACAATTATTATAAAGTACATTGTGTCACAAAAAAAACAAACTCAAAATCACTGGGATATGTTGAAGATTTCCAGAGTTATTACCACAAAGTGACAATGGTCAGATTTCAAAAATTTGGCCCGGTCACTAACGGGCAAAGGAGACTGTTGAAGCAAGTAAAAATTAGAAACGTATTCTTAAAAAATTACAAAATATATAAAAAAAATCAAATCATCCTCCCTTTTGCCACGATCAAAATAAAATAAGAAATACACATAATTGGTATTGCCAAGATCAAAAACGCCCAATCTATAAAAATATAAAAAGAATTAGTTTGATTGGAAAACTTGCGCAACAAGAAAAGTAAAAATTGCCAGAATTTTTTTTTTTTGGTTGCAGCAATATCAATAACTGGGGATCAAAACATCATACCTACGCCTAAATGGTATCAATAAACGTCTGATCAGCACGCAAAAAAATAAGCCTTCACTCAGCCCCAGATGCCAAAAAATGGAGATGCTATGGGCCTTGGAAAATTGTGAGGGGTTTTTAGTTATTTTTATTTATATTTTTACAAAACTTTGGATTTTTTACTTTCACCACAAATAAAAAAAAAGAACCTATAGATGTTTGATATCTGCTACCTCATAATCACCTGGAAAATCATAATGATAGGTCAGTTTTAGCATTTAGTGAACATGGTAAAACAAAAACACAATCGTGGAATAGCATTTTTTTTTGCAATTTCACGGCACTTGGAATTTTTTTTCCCCAATTTTCCAGTACACTGTGTGGTACAATCAGTGGTGTCGTTCAACAGTATAACTTGTCCCCAAAAAAAAAAAAAACCCATCACATGGCCATATTGACATAAAAATAAAGTTATCTATGGAAAGAAAAAAACGAAAACGCAAAATCCCAAGGATGTGAAGGGGTTAAAAATTAGAAAAAAATCTCCGCAGAGAGGCATTTTAGATACATACGCTAAAAGCATTCTCTCTCCATGGATTAAATAAGGATTAGGAGAATAATTTTGCATGAGGTATAGAATCCTTTTTTAATTCTTTTTAGACTTCACAAATACGTAAAAAAAATTTTTTATGCGCTTTCTCTTCATGGAATTAAGGAAAAGCAAATGGATATTATTTGGTAATAAATTTGTATGAACCCAAAAATATGAAGTTAATATGAAAAATGTGTTGATTCATGATTAATTTATGGAATACTTAAATGTAATTAACCCCTTCACGCCGCAGCCCATTTTCGTTTTTGCATTTGTTTTTTGCTCCCCTTCCCAGAGCCATAACTTTTTTTTATTTTTCCGTCAATATGGCTATGTGAGCATTTGTTTTTTGCGGGACGAGTTGTACTTTTTAACGACACCTTTGGTTTTACCATATTGTGTACTTAAAAATTGAAAAAAAAAATTCCAAGTGCAGTGAAATTGCAAACCAACACTTTTTTGGGTTTTTTTTTTCACCATGTTCACTAAATGCTAAAGCTGACCTGCCATTATGATTCTCCAGGTCATTACGTGTTCATAGATAAAAAAAGACCCTAGACATGTTTGGTGTCTAAGTGGTGAAAAAAAATTCCAAACGTTGTTAAAAAAAAAAGCGCCATTTTCCGATAACCATAGCACCTTCATTTTTCGTGATCTCAGTTTAGATGAGGGCTTATTTTTTTCACGCAGAGCTGACATTTTAACCCCTTTCTGACCTCGGACGGGATAGTACGTCCGAGGTCAGAAGCCCCGCTTTGATGCGGGCTCCGGCGGTGAGCCCGCATCAAAGCCGGGACATGTCAGCGGGTTTGAACAGCTGACATGTGCCCGTAACAGGCGAGGGCAGAATCGCGATCTGCCTGCGTCTATTAACTAGTTAAATGCCGCTGTCAAACGCAGACAGCAGCATTTAACTACTGCTTCCGGCCGGGCGGCCGGAAATGATCGCATCGCCGAACCCCGTCACATGATCGGAGGTCGGCGATGCTTCAGAATAGTAACCATAGAGGTCCTTGAGACCTCTATGGTTACTGATCGCCGGCAGCTGTGAGCGCCACCCTGTGGTCGGCGCTCACAGCACACCTGCAATTCTGCTACATAGCAGCGAACATCAGATCGCTGCTATGTAGCAGAGCCGATCGTGCTGTGCCAGCTTCTAGCCTCCCATGGAGGCTATTGAAGCATGGCAAAAGTAAAAAAAAAAAAAAAAATGTGAAAAAAAGTGAAAAAAAAAAAAATATATAAAAGTCTAAATCACCCCCTTTCGCCCCAATCAAAATAAATCAATAAAAAAAAAATCAAAACTACACATATTTGGTATCGCCGCGTTCAGAATCGCCCGATCAATAAAAAAAATAGCATTAACCTGATCGCTAAATGGAGTATCGAGAAGAAAATTTGAAACGCCAGAATTAAGTTTTTTTGGTCGCCGCGACATTGCATTAAAATGCAATAACGGGCAATCAAAAGAACGCATCTGCACCGAAATGGTATCATTAAAAACGCCGGCTTGGCACGCAAAAAATAAGCCCTCAACCGACCCCAGATCATGAAAAATGGAGACGCTACGGGTATCGAAAAATGGCGCAATTTTTTTTTCTATTATTTTTTAGCAAAGTTTGGAATTTTTTTTCACCACTTAGACACCTAACATGACTAGGTTATTTTTTATGAACTCGTAGTGACCTGGAGAATCATAATGGCAGGTCAGTTTTAGCATTTAGTGAACCTAGCAAAAAAGCCAAACAAAAAACAAGTGTGGGACTGCACGTTTTTTTGCAATTTCACTGCACTTGGAATTTTTTTCCCGTTTTCTAGTACACGACATGCTAAAACCAATGATGTCGTTCAAAAGCCCGTAGCGTCTCGAATTTTCGTGATCTGGGGTCAGGTGACGGCTTATTTTTTGCGTGCCAAGCTGGCGTTTTTAATGATATCATTTTGGTGTAGATACGTTCTTTTGATCGCCCATTATTGCATTTTAATGCAATGTCGCGGCGACCAAAAAAACGTAATTTTGGAGTTTTGATTTTTTTTTCTCGCTACACCATTTAGCTGTCAGGTTAATCCTTTGTTTTTATTGATAGATCGGGCGATTCTGAACGCGGAGATACCAAATATGTGTATGTTTGATTTTTTTTTTAATTGTTTTATTTTGATTGGGGCGAAAGGGGGGTGATTTGAACTTTTATATATTTTTTATTTTTTTTATATTTTTAAACACTTTTTTTTAATTTTGGCATGCTTCAATAGCCTCCATAGGAGGCTAGAAGCATGCACAACTTGATCGGCTCTGCTACATAGAGGTGAAGTACAGGTCACCTCTATGTAGCAGAAATCCAGGTGTACTTTGAACGCCGACCACAGGGTGGCGCTCAAAGCAATCAGCCATCAACAACCATAGAGGTCTCAAGGAGACCTCTGGTTGTTATGGCAATGCACCGCTGACCCCCGATCATGTGACGGGGGTCAGCGTTGCGAGCAGTTCCGGCCGCGCGGCCGGGAGCGCTAGTTAAATGCCGCTGTCAGCGCTTGATGGCGGCATTTAACTAGTTAATGGGTGCGGGCGGATCGCGATTCTGCTCGCGTTCATTGCGCACACATGTCAGCTGTACAAAACAGCTGACATGTCGCGGCTTTGAGGTGGGCTCACCGCCGGAGCCCACCTCAAAGGGGATCTGCCAGCTGACGTACTATTCCATCAGCTGGCAGAAAGGGGTTAACTTTTAGCATGCTTTATTAGTCTCCATGGGAGACTAGAAGCTGCCACATCCCGATCGGCTCTGCTATTATAGAGGCGATGATCAGATCACCTCTATATAGCAGAATTACTTGCTTTGAGCACCGACCACTGGATGGTACTCACAGCAAGCCAGCACTGACAACCATAGAGGTCTCCAGAAGACCTCTGGTTGTCATGACAACCCACCAGGGACCAGCGATCATGTGACGGGGTCAGAGTTTGACAGTGGCATTTAATGGGTTAATAGTGGGAGGATCGCAATTCCACCCGAGGCTATTGCGGGCACAGCGGGTCAGCTGTTCAAAAAAGGGGTTAAAGACAAATAGTCACTTTAGCCATCTTGTGACTTATGTTTTGTTCCTGCTAAGAGAAAGACATTTTGAACCTATAGAAATATAAAGTACTAAAATATATTGAGGTATTGTTTTTTGTACATTTTTGCAGAATCATTTATTTAGTTTTTTAAAAATTGTGAATTTGATCTGTAATAAGTACCCATTACTTCACCCACGGCTATTAACCCCTTCGCCCCAAAGCCTGTTTTCACCTTCCTGACCAGGACAATTTTTACAATTCTGACCACTGTCACTTTATGAGATTCTGGAATGCTTCCATGGATCCCACTAATTATGAGACTCTTTTCTCGTAACATATTGTACTTCATGATAGTGGTAAAGTTTCTTTGACATGATTTGCGTTTGTGAAAAAAATGAAATTTGGTGAAAATTGTGAGTTTGAAAATTGCAAAATTTAATTTTTATGCCTTTAAAATCAGAGAGTCATATCGCACAAAACATGTCTACTTTACATCAGCACAATTTTTGAAACTTTTTGTTAGGAAGTTATAAGGGTTAAAAGTTGACCAGCGATACCTCATTTTTACAACAAAATTTGCAAAATCTTTTTTTTTTTAGGGACCACCACACATTTGAAGTCACCTTGAGGGGCCTATATGACAGAATGGTGTCACTTTTTGATGTTTTCTAAAAACTGCACCCCTCAAGGTACTCAAAACCACATTCTATACGTTTATTAACCTTTCAGGCGCTTCACAGGAATTTTTGGAATGTGGAAGGGAAAAGTAAACATTTACTTTTCTTTCACAAAAATTTTCCTTTAGACCTATTTTTTTTTTACTTTCACAAGGGTAACAGGAAAAAATGGACCATACAATTTGTTGTGCAATTTCTCCAGAGCATGCCAATACCCCATATGTGGAAACTAGACCCCTTAGATGTGTATTGAGCACCTTGAACCCGCAGGTGCTTCAAAGAAGTTTATCACGTTAAGCCGTCGGGGAAAAAAAATAAATAAATTACATTTTCCAGCAAAAATCATTTTTAGCTCCAAATTTTGTATTTTCACAAGGGCAACAGGAGATAATTACCCCAAAAATTGTTTTGCAGTTTCTCCTGAGTTCACCGCCCATATGTCAAAAACTACTTTTGAGGCACAGTGCAAAGCTCAGAAGGGAAGTAGTGTCATTACAGTGCAGATTTTGCTGCACCGGTTTGAGGGTGCCATGTTATATTAGCAGAGCCCATGAGGTGCCAGAACAGCAGAACCCCCATAAGTGACCCAACTTTACAAACTAAACCTCTCAATTAATTCATCATGGGGTGCAGTGATCATATTGACACCATAGGTGTGTCACAGAATTTTATACCATTGGGCAGTGAAGAGAAAATTTACATTTTTACCACCAAAATTGTGCTAGCCCCAAATTTCACATTTTCATACAGAGAAAATGGTAAAAATGGCAACAAAATTTATCTTACAATTTTTACTGATTGTAGAAATACCCCATATGTGGCTGTACAGTACTACTTTGCCATACGGAGTGACTCGGGAGGGACGGAGCGCTATTTGCCTCCTGGAGCGCAGATGTTCCTAGAACAGTTTGTGGACTCCATTTACAGAGCCCCTAAGTGCTAGAAAAGCAGACACCCCTTTAGGAATTTATCTATAGGTGTGATGACAATTGCGACTCCATGGGTGTTTTCCAGAAACAAGCAGCAGTAGATTTTGCTGAGTGAAAATTGCAAACTGCCATTGTAGTGGCCAGTACGCTGTAGTGACAGTACATTATGCCCAGATCATGATTCAGGAGACACGCACCTGTAAATTAGGCGGGCTTTCATCACTACAAAAATGCCAAACACGTGGGCGCTAAATGTGGTTTAGCCACACTGGGGCTCAGAAAGGAGGGTGGGCATTTGGGAGCAGAAAATTTGCTGAATCTCTTTTGGGGGGGGGGCGAGGAGCCATTTTGGTTTTCCAGAGCCTTTGGGCTACCAGTAATGAGGAAGCACCCTATATTTCCGTTAACAGATGAGGGAACCGAGTGAGGGCTTGCTTTTTTTTTTGTAGATCTAGTTGGAAGCTTTTATTGGGAACATTTTACATAACATTCATGATCACATTTATCCGGCGCTCCAAGCTGAGCACTTACATCGGGGTTTCCAACTAAATCTCCAAGTGGCGTGACCGATGAAACCCCCGATGGATCCATTCACTATAATGAGGTAGGAGAGTTACTCTGGACTCCGTCTGGCCTCTGTTCAGCGGTGTCCTTTTCTGCAATGAACAAAACTGTGGCTGATGACAATTTTATGCAATCCTAAAAAGACAGACACTGCCTGATCACAGGTCTTATGGTGTCCACAGTGCCTCCATCTGCCACATTATAGGGGTCTTCCGCCAGAGGTTCCTTTTGAATCACATATTTCAGAGATTTACATGGAAACCCGGCGTAAGGGCTCAGAGCAGGATAAATGTGCGCTGAGCCTTACTGCAATCTTTGGAAGGCAGAAAGAAAAAACAGCATGTGAAGAATTGGTTTTATTTTTTACGCTGTTCCTCGTACGTTATTAGTGATTAGGCGACTTTACTCTTCAGGACAGTGCGATTACAGCGGATACCAGATTTATATTGGGTTTCTATGTTTGGCTGCTGTTACTAAAGGACGCTTTTTATTGCAAAAAACAGTTTTTGCATCACCACATTTTGAGAGCTATAATTTTTTCGTATTTCGGTGGACAGTCATGTTGTGGCTTGTTTTTTGCGGGACGAGCTGACATTTTTATTGGTACCATTTTAGGGCACATGACATTTTTTGATCTCTTTCTATTCCTATCTTTGGTAGATATAATGAGCAAAAAACAGCAATTCAGGAATTGCTTTTTTCTTTTTTTATACCATTCCGCATGTGGTAAAATTGATAAGGCAGCTTTATTTTTCAGGTCAGCATGATTACAATGATACCCAATTTAAATATTTTTCATGTTTTGGTGCTTTTAAACAAAAACTATTTTATAGAAAAAAATAATTATTTTTGCATCGCTTTATTCTGAGAGCTATAACTTATTTTTCTGCCGATGGAGCTGTATGGTGGCTTGTTTTTTTGCAGGACAAGATGACGCATCATCAGAGCAGTACATGTACGGCGCATGTCGGGAAGGGGTTAAAAGTACATAATAGCTGATTATATCAGCCGTCGTGTGAGTCCGCATCAAAGTCAGTGACATGACATCTGACGTAAATATACGTCCTATGTCATGAAGGTCTTCTCTCGACTGGAGTGAAAGAAGGAATCCTAATGCCTGTGTATGGCCAGTTGAATGGCTCATGCAGAAGAGCCTATAAATTGGGCGTGTGATATCAGATTTTTAATCAGACAGGACACACTTTATTCAATAGGGCTGTTCAGATAATTTCTCTCAGTGGTACCGTCAGTTTATTTAAAAAACAAATCCCAGCATGCACTACATTCATCTGTGTTTTGGTTGCGATTACATTACATTACAATTCTATGGGTTAAAAAAAAGTCAGATCCCACATGGACCAACAGTGTGCCATCCAATTTTTATGGATACACTCATATTATAACCCTAGCTGTATTTGATCATGTACATGTCTTAATGTAGTTTTATGAAAACAGATCGCATGGCACACAGGCATAGAAAACAGATACCTCGATAGCATAGTGATGGAAATTAGGAAAAAAATCAGAGTTTTCGTCTTGAAACTTGGATGATTTTTCATATGTTAAACTGCAGGGGTCCTTAAAAGGAACCGGTCACCAAAAAAATGGTATCAACCTGCAGATATAGGGTTAATCTGAAACCTGAACGCTGCCGGCGGATGAGGGAATAAAGTTCATTTTCACCCCACAGTTTTCGACCAAGTGCGGGCAGGTTAGTAACACCATTAACTTGCAGACTGACCCCATATCTTAAGTAGAGGGTGGGGTGATTTCAGACTAAATCAGTTATATTCCCATGTTCTACATTTACGGAAGATCCACAGAATACACCATAAATGTACTGTTGATAGAGGTCACACCAATAGAACCTGCAGTTCTCTCCAAAGCGCGCCTTATGGCGTGCTGCTGTCAGTGAGGGTCCGAACGTTCATTTGTATAGTAATTCCGACACCTTCTCCACTGACAGCAGCACATGATGAGGCTCGTTTTAGAGATAGATGAAGGTTTCATTGGTGGCACGTGCAGCAACAATACAATTATGAATATACAAGTGTACAAGATGGGAACAACATCTACTTGCCCGATATCAACTCACCGCTTTAACTGGACCATACACAGATTTGAGAATTCAGTTATTGTATATTTCAAGAAGACAAATCTTCAGAGGCAATTTGTATATTTCCCAGAGGAGCATTGCATGGGCTACAAGTCTCCTTACACAGGTATGTCTCTCTCGAAAAGGAAAAGAGAAGTTACCCATTAGAGCAGGGGTCCACAACTTTAGTCCTCAGTGCTACCAACAGTGCATTTTCCAGGATTTCCTTAGTATTGCACAGATGATAATCTACTCACCTGCATAGGTGAGGATTCCAACACCCTGTGCAATGCTAATGAAATCCTGGAAACATGCACTGAGTACTGGAGTTGTGCAGCAGTTCCTTAGGCCCTGGGCATATGATGAGCAGTTACAGGATTTATTAAGCTTATATATTTCCATCATATTCTGCAGCATTTTACAGACATTAACACCACTATCCTCCTTGAGGTTCACAAGTTAAGTTTCCTATCTGTTGGTATTTGTATTGTTGGAGAAAACCTACGCAAACATGGTAATTAGAGCCCAGGATCTCACCTCTGCAAAGCCACAGTGCTATAACCAGTGAGCCACTGGCTGCCCTGTGTTAAGAGCCTTGCACTAGTGTGCCCATCATATGATTACAGATTTCAATCTTCTGTAAGGGAACAGTGAAGTGATCCTGAAAGACAGCAGAGATCTTAAAAACATATGAAACTAATAGACTGTACATGTTAGAATACTGCATGACAGGTAACTAGAAAAAAAAACCCTGTATTCGCTGAAATTAAAAGCAAGGTGCCAATATTTATATATTATTGATTATATAAAACAAAATTTAATTCATTGGTTATTACATTTTTTTTTGGCTAGTGGGGGCTGCAACTTGCATTTGCTGGTGTGTAACGACAGTTACACACCTAAAATATGGTAGCCCCTGGGCATAGGAGATTGCGGTGGCTGTCCGACTACATCTCCTGCATTGTGGCTGCCTCAAGCTGTGACGTGAGCTTGCCCCCTGGACTGTCCAAGTCACAGCTGTGGGAGGAGATCACGACCACAGTTGTGCTGCGTGCTCGTTTTCTCCTGCCACTGCCCACACTGCTCAGTGCGTGCGCTGCCAGGATTGGAGGCCCAAGGTTGAGGAGAGTATCATCGGTGATCAGAAGCCTGGGATTGGTAGTACATTACCAGGCTGCTGATCGTGTTCAGAGCACAGTAATTATCACCCTGCAGTGCTAATGTAAGCAGGGTTGTATAAAGTCATGAAATATGTTATGTGTATTTAATGCTTATTCATGTCCATTGTATGATTTTTCTGTATGCTTTGAAGTATTGTAATGTAATGTATGGCTTCTAATATTTATAGGGAGAGCGCGTAGTACCCTAGTTGGCCCACTAGATGGGGTGGAATGATACTCCGCTTGTAAATAGTTAAGTGGGAGGAGCTAATGGCCGTTAACCTGGGAAACACATGGAATTTGAATCTGTTGGGCGGGAGCGCCCTAACAGGGCAGTTAGCTCCGTAACGTTTTAAGACAGGAGCCCAGCCATCTAGAGCCACAGGCCAGGACAGCAACAGGCCAGGAAAGCAGCAAGGTCAAGCTACAGTGGGAAACAGCAGTGTGCTGCAGAAGCTGAAGGAAAGGCCAGGAGAGAACAGGGAGGAAGGAGACTCCATCATATGGCAGCTTATTGCATGGGCTACCTCCCTCAGAACCGGGACGAGACAGCTGAGGGAGTCCCCAACCGCAGTGAGTAAGCAGAGAGGATGCTGCATTATCGCTAAAGGCGGTAGGTCCCCGTAATGTACTGGAGGCCATAAGAAGTACCACAGAAGCTATGGCAGTACAGAGGGGCAGGTCACTCGCAGTGAGCAGCTGGTTTACAGACGTGAACCGCGGCAACGGATTTATCCGTGAGACAGAGACCAACGTCAAGGTCTACATTAATGCTGCCTCAGTTAAATTTGGCTGACCTTTGCAGGAGGGAAACTGGGTCACTTTCTTCAGGGAGGATGGCCCCCGCAGCAACTCTGCTGTGGCAGGTAAATTTTTAAAACAAGGACTTGGAGCCATACCCTACATCCGCTTTGCCAACTGTGACACCTGCGGGTGCAGGGTCATTGACTCGGACACGGCGCCCGAGAGATGATGAATTGGCATGGGACGGGTGCCATTGAACTTCTACTGCTTCTGGTGGATGGGACTGTTCCGCGTCCGTTGATGTGCTTGTTGTACCAAAGGAAATAGGGACTGTTCCACGTCACTGGCCAAAATTGATCGGGACTGTTCTGCGTCCCTGCGGGCCGAAAGAGCTCTGACTACCCTCAAAGGAAGGGGGGTAGCGTGACCGGATCGGGTCACACAGGACACGTTGGTGAATTTTTTTTTGCGACCGTTCTGCTGGATAGCAGAACTTCACCTATTAAAAAGCAGGGTCCATGGATTAGTGGACCGGACGCAGCTGCAGCAACAGACTGGACTCTATGATCAGGCAGCACACTCGAGTTGCAGAGTAGTGCCATAATTAAAGAAAGGGGACACCTCCCTTCAAAGAATTGTTGACCTATTGAAAGGGTTCCATTCCTGTATCTATGTTAAAATCTACATTTATGAGACTGAACTGTTTAAGTGTAGTAAATGGTGTCATTGGAAGGACTGTCTCCAGGCACACGTTAAACTTTAACCCTCCGTCAGGGGCAATATGTTTCATAACGAGTTTAGGGGCATTGCGCCTGTCCGGCACAGGCTAGAAAATTGGCTATATTTTCCTTTTTTAAAAATTTCAATGCTCTAAAAGTGATCAGTTACCTTAATAGGAATGTAATAAATGAGAATACATATAATTAGGTGTAAAAAAAAATGTTTAATAACCAGAAAAGTAATATGTTACTATGTCTTGAGCATCCTCCTCACTCTCTCCATCTTGACCTGTATCAGACACATCTGGACATTCTTCCACATCATCTTCTGAAGCAATGTCACTTTCTTCCCCTAAATCTTCTAGCTGTAAGGGGTCTGTCTCATCATCAATCAGTATATTTTGCACTTGCTCAACATGAAGGGCATTGGACAAGTCAAATATTCTCCTCGCCATTTCAGAAGAAAAGCTGAAGCAAGAGAGAATATGTGTTAGGGCGCAATGTGCCTGAGAAACACACTCTTATTTCTAACAAAACCTTTTATGACAAATCCACAAATTTAGCACTAGTTATTCATAAAACAAGCTAAAAAAACAATTGGGATGAATAAAAACAGCAAATTCTAATCGTCAAATGTGTGACGCGTTCAGGGGCAATGAGCCTGAGAAGCCAAAACACTGATATCTGATCTACTGCAGCACAAGAGGCTTCTCAGGTTTCACACAGCCTTTAAAGTTAGGAAGGTACTGGGAGGATGGTGCTTCCCAGACAAACCACTGAAAATAGAGAAATGAAACTAAGTGAGCTGGGCCTGTCAGATCAGTTGCCCCTGACGGAGGGGTTAGGTGTAACCTGGAGGACTGTGAGCTAGGAACCAGTGATTTTAATAGTGGACTCTGCTGTGGAGCAAATGGGCGTTCCCTGATGGCAGCAGGTGGCGTCCAGTGTCTCTTACTGAGCCACAAAAGCAAAACAAAAAATAAAGGACTTTGTTCAAGCATGTTACCTTCCTGCGTGAGGTATTTGTTGCAACCAGTAAACATGTTCTGTAAATGGTCTAGGACGACCATTGTTAAAGGAAGGGGGAATGGAAGGGGGTTAAATAAATTCATTAAATATGTTATGTATATTTAATGTTTAAGTCCATTGTATGATTTTCTGTATGCTTTGAAGTATTGTAATGTATGGTTTCTAATATTTAAAGGGAGAGCGTAATACCCTAATTGGCTCACTAGATGGGGGTGGAGTGATACTTGTAAATAGTTAAGTGGGAGAAGCTAATGGCCGTTAACGTGGGAAACATCTGGAATTTGAATCATTTGGGCGGGAGCGCCCTGACAGGGCAGTTCGCTCCATTTTAAGACAGGAGCCCAGCCATCCATAGCCACAGGCCAGGACAGCAAAAGGCCAGGAAAGCAGCAAGATACAGCTACAGTGGGATACAGCAGTGTGATGCAGAAGCTGAAGGAAAGACCAGAAGAGTACAGGGACGCAGGAGACTAGATCATGTGGCAGCTTATTGCATGGGCTACCGCCCTCAGAACCGGGACAAGACAGCTGAGGGAGTCCCCAACCGCAGTGAGTAAGCAGAGAGGATGCTGCATTATCGTTAAAGGCGGTAGGTCCCCGTAACGTACTGGAGGCCATAAGAAGTACAACAGGAGAAGCTATGGCAGTACAGAGGGGCAGGTCACTCGCCATGCGGCAACTGACTTTGGGTACAGATGATCAGATATCTGGTGCGAAACAGAGAAGTGCCTAACCGTGGCAGAGGCAAAGAGGGAGGACGCTGACTGGGACGGTCTGACCTGGGTACGTGCTGTGTAGCCATGAGAGAAGCGCAGGGAAAGATGAAGATAAGCGTATTGTGCAATCTGTGATAAAAGCTGTGGAGTATAAGGATGCGCTGTGTAAAGAAACTAGTAAACTCGTTCATTTAAAAGTTGCAATGGACTGTGTCTCAGTTTGTGTGAAATAGTCTGGAGTGAGTCCCCTGCAGGAGAGAAGACTCTGAAAAAGTTGGACCTGGAGACACATGTACACTTACTAACGAACACTATTTTTGTGAGGGGAGGCCAGGGTGTGATGGAGCAGAAGTTCTCAGCCATGACTACCGCCCTGGCCCTTCCTTAAATCCTGATCAATGTCCCAGCTCTTCTATGACACCATTGCCTATGAAGAAGGCATACACTGCCATTGCACAGCTCTGTATTTAATGCCATCATACGTGGTATGCCCCAAAGCAGTGGAGGACTATGGAGTGTGAATTATACAATATGGATAACTATGGGGTACATTATACAGTGGGGGCCATGATATTGCATGTAGCCCCATTGTACTGTACAGTGTGTGTTTGTGTGCCACAAAAATTTCTTTTAAAGTTACAAGCTATTTTTCATGGCAATATACATATGTATCTGTGTTAATCTTCATCTATAGGCTTTCAATATGTAGATCAGACCAGCATACCTAATTCCATCATGCGTGATACATCCCAGACCCGTGTATCTAATCCCATCATGTTGCACTATGCATATCTAGATACAGGGCTCAGTGCAGGGTCGGACTGGCCCACCAGAGAACCGGAGGATCCTCCGGTGGGCCCAGGCACTTACACCTGCTGGCATACTGGTCAGCAGCTGCCTAGGGCCCCCACTGCTCTAAGGGCCCCCCAGTGCCAGCAGAGCAGCAGCGTGTGACAGGAAGCAGAAGCCCCTGTCCCCGCTGCTAAAGGGAAATGAATATTCACTGCTCCCCACGCCCCCATCTGTATGGAGAAGGGTGGATATTAATTTCACTTTAGCAGTGGGCAGTGTTTGCCGCAGTCTGCACAGTGAACATAAGTCACGTGACGTGTTCCAGCATTGTGCATACCGATCGTCTAACTGGGCAGAGCGGTGACATAAAAAGTCATCAGGACCGACGCATACTGTGAAAAAAATGCCCGACGTGGGCAGCGGAAGCAGTCTTATGACGCTTCCGCTGCCCCATTGTAATGTCCGGGGAGGAGGGGGCGGAGTTTCGGCCGCGCATGCGTGGTCGAAAATGGGGGTCTCGACGCACAAAAAAACGTTGCATGTAACTTTTTTTGTGGCGGCGGTCCGCCAAAACACATCGCAACCGTCGCACGACAGTTGCGACGTGTGACACTGCGTCGCTAATAAGTCTATGGAAAAAAAACGCATCCTGCGGGCAACTTTGCAGGATGCGTTTTTTCTCCACGACGCATTGCGACGTGCAGTGCCCGACGCTAGTTTGAAAGTAGCCTTACTTACAAATCCTGAGCCGCAGTCTGCAGCAGCCGAACATGTCAACTGTTATCAGTGACGCCCACACTGCTAACTGTGGAAGGAGTCGCGAGCAGGACATCCTTCCAGCATGACGTCACCACTACTCCCAGCTCCGGTGCTCAGAGCTGGTCAGAGAGCAGTGCAGGCGTAACGGATAACAGCTGACATGTTCGGCTGCTGCAGACTGCAGCTCAGGATAAGTAAGGCTACTTTCACACTAGCTTCGTTACGGGGCTGTCACGCTGCGTCGGCCCGACGTACCGACGCATACTGTAAAAAAAAATGCCCGACGTGGGCAGCGGAAGCAGTCTTATGACGCTTCCGCTGCCCCATTGTAATGTCCGGGGAGGGGGCGGAGTTTCGGCCGCGCATGCGTGGTCGAAAATGGCGAACTCGATGCACAAAAAAAGTTACATGTAACTTTGTGTCAAGGGTCCGCCAAAACACGACGCATCTGTCGCACAACGGTTGCGACGTGTGGCTATACGTCGCTAATGTTAGACTATGGGGAACAAACCCATCCTGCAGACAACTTTGCAGGATGCGTTTTTTCGCCTAAACGACGCATTGTGACATACAGCCAAAAACGCTAGTGTGAAAGTAGCCTAAGGGTACCGTCACACAGTACCATTTACATCGCTACGACGGCACGATTCGTGACGTCGTAGCATCGTATGATTATCGCTCCAGCGTCGTAGACTGCGGTCACACGTTGCAATCACGGCGCTGGAGCGATGCTGAAGTCCCCGGGTAACCAGGGTAAACATCGGGTTACTAAGCGCAGGGCCGCGCTTAGTAACCCGATGTTTACCCTGGTTACCAGCGTAAACGTAAAAAAAAACAAACAGTACATACTTACATTCCGGTGTCTGTCCCCCGGCGTTCTGCTTCTCTCCACTGTGTAAGCACCATAGCCGGAAAGCACAGCGGTGACGTCACCGCTGTGCTCGCTTTCCGGCGCTCACAGTGCAGAGAAGCTGAGACGCCGGAGGACAGACACCGGAATGTGAGTATGTACTGTTTGGTTTTTTTTACGTTTACGCTGGTAACCACGGTAAACATCGGGTTACTAAGCGCGGCCCTGCGCTTAGTTACCCGATGTTTACCCTGGTTACAAGCGAACACATCGCTGGATCGCTGTCACACACAACGATCCAGCGATGTCAGCGGGTGATCAAGCGACGAAAGAAAGTTCCATACGATCTGCTACGACGTACGATTCTCAGCAGGGTCCCTGATCGCTGCTGCGTGTCAGACACTGCGATATCGTATGGATATCGCTAGAACGTCACGAATCGTACCGTCGTAGCGATCAAAATGGCACTGTGTGATGGTACCCTAACACAGCGCTCGTGTCCTGATTACTTTGTCACTCGCCACTCTTCCCAGCGGGAGAGTGGAGCGGCTCTTGATAAGGCTTAAGGTCACACTAATTGGCCACAGCACAGCCAGTCAGTGTTAGCTTTGTTTGTGTCCTCATCTCCTCGGCCGTACAGCACAGCTCACATGAGCTGTGCTGTTATCTATTACGTGTGCTCTCCTCCCCCCACAGTGTAAGCAGCAGGGGTAGATAGAGGACTCCCTGCTACAGCTGCAAAGGTTGAAGGGTTCCCCTGCCAGCCTAAAAGAAAGTGTAAATGAGGGGCCTTTAGTCTGGGGTGAGAGAGGGGGAGGGACTAAGTTACTTAGAGATAAATGAAGGCCCCATTACCTTATCTCTCCCTTTACTCCTGACTGACTGCACCCCCTCTCCCACTCCTGACTGCACCCCCTCCCTCTATATCACCCCTGACTGCACCCCCTCCTTCTATATCACCCTGACTGCACCCCTCCCCCGTATTACCCCTGACTGCACCCCCTCCCTCTATATCACCCCTGACTGCAACCCTCCCCCGTATCACCCCTGCTTCGTCCCCTCTCCCTGTATCACCCGACTGCACCCCTCTCTCTATATAACCCGACTGAGCCCCCTCCCACTATATCACCCTGCTTAACCCCCTCTCCCTGTAACACCCCCAACTGCACCCCTCCCCTCGTATCACCCTGACTGAGCCCCTCTAACCCTGTATCACCCAACTGCGCCAGCTCCCGTATCGCTGACTGCGCCAGCTCCCCGTCTGTGCCATCTCCCCCTGTATCACCCTGACTGCGCCACCTCTCCCTGTATCACCCTGACTGCGCCACCTCTCCCTGTATCACTAACTGCACCAGCTGCCCCTGTATCACCCCTGACTGACTGCAACACCCCGACTGACTGTGTCCCCTCCCCCTGTATGACCCTTGCCTGAGCCCCTCTCCCCCTTTATCTCCCCTGACAAACTTTTCTTCCCCTACTACTAAGAAAATGAGGCTCTTCATAGAACGTTATGGCCTTATAGGTGGCAGAGAGATTTCTGTAAAACGTGTATGGGGAGATGTGAGGGAAAGCTCTTTCAATATTACTCCAATGTCATATATAAGTGATCTAGGACTCCCACCACTAGAAGAGGGGGCATTCACATAATGTATTTGCTGCAGAAATCAAACAGCAAATTAACAGCAGAAATATCCACACAGACATTGCGCAGATTTTGCTGCGTTTACTACTATGTAATGTCGCACATTTACCACTGACATGATTCTTTGTATTGCAAAGGTTGAAATTGGTGGTGAATATGTTGAATCTGCATTGGTCAATTCCCGCCGTGGATTTTCTCAGAGTACAGATGAGATGTCATAAAATCCCCTCCACTACCCTGGTGCTATAACACATTGACCTAGTGGTTAATAAACACCAGGGGACATTTATCATTGAGTTTGAACCAAAATGTGAGCGCCAACCCCTGCGATATCATTAAGACGTGTACTACCTTATGTTATGCCCTGATATTAGCGTTTTATATTGCACAATTGGTGGTCTTGTATTTATTTCTATGTCTCTACATAATGGGCCCAAGGTGCTCCAGTCCAACGCTGGCTCAGTTTGATGCATCACATGCTGTGAATAATCTCAGCGTGTTACTCTCTATGAATCTAATCACAACACTGAAACACCAAGTGTATCTATCTCCAGCTTATGTTACAGCGAGCAGCACTAACAAAATTAGCACTACCGCCCTTCCTCGGCGACTATCCACATCTCAGTATCACTTTGCAGTCACCAACAAAATGTCTGCACTGTGATCCTAAACTTCATCCTTTCGCTAACACACAGAAGAGGAGCAGTGGAGTGACGTCACATGTGATCAAATCCCACGCTCATTTACTGCAGTTATAATGTGAACTAGTTGTACACTAGGTTATCATGGCAAATTTCAGCAGCTGCTCCCCCTAGTGTTTAAAAGTGGAAAGGAAATAGCAAACCTTTTAAAATTATTTTTCATATTTTACTTCATTAAAGTGGCTATAATATTGAAGCCTAGATATGATCGGTGCTGTAACACTACCGACCATAGGCTGGAGCTACACATCACCAGCAGTGATTGGAGCGATCGGATGCACCAGTGAGCAGAGACGCAGTCTGAACTCTGAGCGCTCTGCACTACCTCTTTCCAGTTTGGAGACATTGCAGTGGTAATTATATCATTCTACTGCCAATTTGCTGATAAGGACTTAATAACTTGTATTTTGGCAGTTTTTTTGGTGCGTCCTGCAGCCGACCACCAATCAGCATCCATGCTCTATTGGCCGGGACTTTTTTTTTTTTTTTCGGTTGATTTTTTCTCCCTTCCTTTTGCACAACATCTGTACGTGCGTCCTGCAGCTGCTAAGCATAGATCACACAGATCAGTGAGGCTCATCACTTAGCATCTGTGCTCACTTTCAGCCAGTCCCCCCCTCACCTTTGCACCACATCCGTGTGCGCGTCCTATAGCCGGGTCACTCCATATCAAGTGATCCAAATATTAATTTTTTTTACCTGACCTCTTTAGATTTTTTTTTTTTTTTTATTAAGTACAACTTTAGTTAATTACAAATTAAAAGTTTAGAATTTTTTCTTCATCGGTTAATTTTTTACAGACTTCTAAAGTTTTGAAAGCGCGAATTTTGGCCTGGTATGGCTTTACATTTTTTATCATATCTCGTGCTAGAATTAACATAAAGAGTTGGGAGAGGCATCATTTTTCTCAGAACGGTACCGGCTTTCATTTGATATGTCACAAGACAGTTTCTTTATATTTTATTTTGGAGAAATCAAATTCAATTGTGAAAAAAACTTATCTTAAAATTGTGAAAACATGCATGTGTGTTACTTGTGTTCTTGTTTATATTTGTACAGGGATTTAACTTGGGACCTATCACTTTTTTTTTTTTTTAAAGCCTTGAATCATCGGATTTTATGTTTGTGTGAGTTTCTTCCTTTTTTCTTTTCAAACTACATCTTATTGAATTCAACATTTATATGCAACAATAAAGAAACACAAAAAACAAACACCGAAGTGCCAGAATAAATACATCTTAATCAGCATAACACAACTTGCTCACCTGAATGCATTCAACAAGCCAAAAGAAAAAAGGTGATCATCTCCTCAAGTGTGATTTTCTAAATACAGTCTCATCCTAATTATGTTAAAAACCAGATTAAAAGAACCAATATTTTTACCACCTATTTATACATGGAACAATTTTTTCTATTATATCAATAAACATGTTATTTATGAAGTGTTTAAGAAAAATAGTCCAGTAGTTAAATCCTTGTACTATAAAATATGAACTAATCAAACAATTAATAGTAGGTTTTTAAACTGGCCTTTTATCATCAATGTGTCCCTTCTAGTGGGTGAAATGTTATCTTGTCCATAACCGCTTACTAGCAATGGCAATTTCCTTTTGTCAGAGTATGTACGGCCGGTCATGGTGTTCGGCTCCACCCGAGTTATCTGATTTTTGTTCACTTTTAAAATGTCTGGTTTTCTTGGGCACACAAAGGACGGCGCTGGACCAGAAGGTGCAGAAAAGTCAGTTCTACGTCTTCATTTTCACAATCTTTGGAGAGTCCAGTAGCAGTCAGCGCCAATCATATTCACTAGTCACAACCAGTTCTGTCATCCATTGCCGATCTTGTGCTGCCTTCTACCACTTCATGGGACTTCACTGTCTTTGCTGAATAAAAATTATTTAGAATTGAGAGTCCTCAGTGGTTGATAGCTTTTAATGGCTAACTGAAAAGATGGTAACAAATTGCAAGCTTTTGAGACTACACAGGTCTCTTCATCAGGCAGAGACTAATACAAAATCTGAAGAATCACATTTATGCACAAAACAAAACAAAAATCTTTGTCACAGGACTTCTGAGATATGTGATTCTTCAGATTTTGCATTAGTCTGAAGAGATCTGAGTAGTCTTGAAAGCTTGCAATTTGTTACCATCTTTTCAGTTAGCCATTGAAAGGTATCAACCACTGAGGACTCAATTCTAAATATTTTTCTATCCACTGGCTAACACGGTACCAAGATATATATCTTTCCTGTATTTGCTGAATGAAAAAAATCAGTGTTTTTATTTCTGTTTCACTACATGGGATGACAGTCCGGTATTGCCGAGTCTCTTTGATGGGTTCTACTTCCTGTAACTGATGTTTTAACAAACTCTCCTCTTCGTAGTCCTGGTTTGTACAATACATGAACTGGATGTTAAGAATATTTTTCTCCCTCCATTTGAGGAGTTGCCTGGGTGACAAGATTTGGTGTGAATACGGCCTCTGGAGACCCGAGCTGCCGGCCTGTCATCTGTTCTGCAGTCACCGTCTACCCCTGCTCATTCTCAGGTTGGGCCCTAACAAAGCTTTCTCCTATGTCCTCTCCTGCTTCTAAGCTGTAACATAATAAAATACAGTAATATCTAAAAATCATGAATTTTTTTGTAAATATGGACCCCACACTTCTACACCATAGGCTGAACAGATCTGAATTCAAGATTTTCGAATTGACACTAATAGTTTTATTTTTTTTAAATATGAGCCCATCACAATCCCAACTGGAATTTTGGTACAGATGTGGCTAGGAGCATAGCAGGCACATGTGTATTTTTTGAAATTTTTAAATTAAACATTTTCTTCCGAAATGCATTTTAAAATTTTGCATTTGCATGGGTAAAATATTAACAAAGATACTCGTGACATATCTGGTGAAAGCCTGTACAGTTCTGAGTAAAATGGTTTTTATTTTGTTTCTCTATCTTTTTTCTATCCTGAGTTATGAGGAATGTAAAGGCAGGCAACACTGAGATTTGCACTATTTCTGAACTTTGAAAATCAATTAAAAAAAAAAAAATTTCTTCACATTTTGCATTATTTGACACTATTACCAAGTAACAAAATTTCAAAAGAATAAAAAATAGAGGTAAAAATCATTGTTTCAATTGACATGGAATAACCCAGCCATCGAGTGCTGATCACTGATGGAAATCCAGTTTGTTTTTGTGAAAAAATCTAATAAAAATAATTTAGATCAGTAAATCGAGCTAAATTAGAGACAGCAAACATATACTGTAGTAATCAGCATCTACTATAGTATATTTTACTGAATATAGTCAGGATTAGTGTCAGAGCTGCGGGCGCTCAATTTTTATTTTTACCAACGTCCATTTAGTAAGCTTGTTTTATTTTACCAAATTTTTATTTTATTTTTATATTTTTTTTTCTAGATTCTTTTCTTCTATTGTTTTTTACTCTCTCTTCTATTCTAACAAATAAAGTTTACATCAAACACTCACACCTGAATAAAATTTGGCTATTTTACACACACCACATTGCCAAGCCATCACCGGACAATACAAATGTGACAAATCCACAAATATGAACCCCACATGCCATCACTTCAGGACAAGTTAGAAGAGTAGGGCAAAGCGCCAGAATTGGCGCATCTAGTAGATGTGCCTTTTCTGAGCGGCTGTGGGCTATTTTTTAGGGTGGGTGGTAATATCCATGCCCCTTATCAGCCCTCAACTTTCTGCTTTAGCAAGGCTGGTTGTCAATAATAGGGGGACCCCACGCAGTTTTTTAAATTTAATTTAAAAAAAAAAAATCAGAGTGACACCTCTATTCTTGATAACAAGCCTTGCTGAAGCTGGTGGTTGCAGCACTCAGCTGTGAGTTTTGCCCTGGCTGGTTATGAAAAAGAGGAACTCATGCCTTTTTATATTATTATTTATTTACAGCATGGGCTCTGGCTGAGGAATATTCCAATCAGCCGCTCCTGCTATTGCGGTTACTAAATACAGATACCACTGATGCATATCAGATATCAAACCGGGAAACACCCTATATTGGACATAAGATATAACAGGGCAACCTCCACTTCTATATAAATCCTACAAAAAGAGCTACGGAGTATATACACCCATTAGGTATTAAGAAAATAATCAATTTTATTAGAAAACATATACAAATATACATATTGTATATTTTTTCTAATAAAATTGATTATTTTCTTAATACCTAATGGGTGTATATACTCCGTAGCTCTTTTTGTAGGATTTATATTGCGGTTACTAGCGGCAGTAGTCCCATCAGCTGACACTAGTGACCGGAGGTCAACTTTACACCTCCAATCACAGCTGCGCTGCTGTCTGGCAGTGATCAGTTTACCGCCAGAGACAGTGTTTGCCACGCCGTCATGTGCAGTGGGCTGAACCCGAACAATAACACGGACTTCCTGGTGAAGTCTGAGTTCGTGCCAGAACAGTAGGTGTTTGGTATAGATGCAGAATTTTACTGTTCGGGTTACCCCATTTCTACTATCAACCTTTAAAAAACTGACTTTTTCAAAGTCTTTCTCTGAGGATTTTGTAAACCTCATGGTAGCTGAGCAATTTTGGGGCCTTAAACACTGCTTCATCATTTTTTAATTGGACTCCCATAGATGCAATAAAATGACTTGTGGCCCTTGTTCTTCACATGGGGATAGTGAAGAAGCCAGAGCTTTGGCAATAATGGAGTGTTGATGTCTTCTATAGCAGTGTTCCTCATGGCTATGACCCGTAAACGCTATTAGGCCATCCATAATGTTTTGCGTTACAACAATAATGCAGTGTCTTTCAAGATGACTCCAACTTTTTAAGGTTTGGCAGGTCATTGATCACTTCAGCAACAAACATGCTAGGGTGTACATTCCCCCAAGAGACATCTGTGCAGGGATAAGTCCCTAATACATTTTAAGGGGAGGCTCAAATTCCTACAATTACTGCCTTGTAAGGCCAGATAGAGTTAAACTCTACAAGCTGTGCAACGGTAACTGTTTGCACCCACAGATTAAGGGTTTATGAAGAGGACAGCCAGATTAAATCCCCTGAATGCCCCCCTGTCCTGCGAGAGAGTGGGAAAATTGTGTGGGATTTGATGCACACACACTGCTGGATCAAAGGTTAAAATCTCTATGTAGATAACTTTTATACCAGCCTCCTACTGTAAAAGTACATCTCTGTAAGAGCTACCGCACCATGCAATACTATTCGCAAAAGTCATATAGCACTCCCTAGGTCACTAATTAGGCAGCTGCTCAGAAATGGTGATCCCAATGTAGCAACAATATGCTGGTGGTCAAGTGCAAGAGAGTTGTCCTTTTCTTGACCACTATACATGGTAATGGCAGCACCCCCACCGCTGTACGGAGTAGCCCTACACAGGTCCCCAAACCATACTGTGTCCTCTTGGGGTACAATAGAAATATGGGGGAAAGAGTAGATCTCTCTGATCAGGTCCTCCAGTGCCATGCGTAAAGCTAAGGTGTGGTACAAGAAGATGGCAGTGCACATAGAAAAAGTTATGCAATGCCATCTGTACTATCACAATGCGCAGGCCAAACTGGCACATTCCAGGAGGTAGTGATCATGGCCTTAATATTTGGCAGTCAGGAAGGAGCGAGCCGCAGAACTTCTGGAACTGAAAGTGCTTGTATCGTACCAGGGCAAGATTTCCCAGTTGAGGTCCCTTAAATTTCAAAGAAAAGAATGTTTAATTAAACTGCCAAGTGTGTTACAGAAGGGATATGAAAGTTCACCACTTATCAATGCGACACTTGCCACGACAAACCTGGTCTGTGTATAAAAGAATGCTTTAAACTGTACCACACATCCATGGACTACTAAATTTATTTGACTTGCACACCTTACATACACAGGCCTGATGCACTCTACACAACTTACGTATGCCACCACATTATAAATTCACATACCATGAAACGATCAGATGAATTCCAACATAGGGTCATTTGAGGGGGTTTTCAACTGTTTATGCACATCAGTGTCTCTCCAAGCCCGACATGGCATCTGTGCTCGATTCCAGACAATTTTGGATTCAAAAAGTCAAACGATGCTTCTTCCCTTCCGAGAACCCAAACATATAACTGGCATAAAACCGCCAAAAGAAACAAAGTTGCTGCACAACTATAAGGCTACTTTCACACTAGCGTCGTGCAATGCACGTCACTATGTGTAGTTTTGCAGAAAACGCATCCTGCAAAAGTGCTTGCAGGATGCATTTTTTCTCCATAGACTTATTAGCGACGCATTGCCACACTTCGCAACCGTCGTGCGACGGTTGTGTCGTGTTGCGTCGGACCGTCGCCACCAAAAAACATTGCTTGTAACGTTTTTTGGTGCGTCGTCTGCAGCACTTCCGACCGCGCATGCACGGCCGGAACTCCGCCCCCGCCTCCCCGCACCTCACAATGGGGCAGCGGATGCGTTGGAAAACCGTGCAGTGCACGACGCTAGTGTGAAAGTAGCCTTAGTTGCTAAAATATTGTGACATTTAAAAAAAAATTTTCTTTACAGAATTCTAGTGAAAACTGATGAATCAGGACAATATCATTTAGGTACCCCTAACAGGTCACAATGAGAATATCTTATACAGAACACGTATGGTAAATTGAGGCATTGCCAAGTTACGTCACTTGTGTGATACTAAGGAGATCCTGATAACGACCAGTTCAGACCAATGTTACTCAACTCTAGTCCTTAGATATCCTGAACAATTCATTCTAATAATTACACTGGTCTACAAAAAAAAATTAAAAATTCTGGCATGAACTTTAACCCCTTTACCCCCAAGGGTGGTTTGCACGTTAATGACCGGGCCAATTTTTACAATTCTGACCACTGTCCCTTTATGAGGTTATAACTCTGGAACGCTTCAACGGATCTTGGCGATTCTGACATCGTTTTCTCGTGATGTATTGTACTTCATGATAGTGGTAAAATTTCTTCGATATAACTTGCGTTTGTGAAAAAAAATGGAAATTTGGCGAAAATTTTGAAAATTTCACAATTTTCCAACTTTGAATTTTTATGCCCTTAAATCACAGAGATACGTCACACAAAATACTTAATAGGTAACATTTCCCATATGTCTACTTTACATCAGAACAGTTTAGGAACCAAAATTTTTTTTTGTTAGGGAGTTATAAGGGTTAAAAGTTGACTAGCAATTTCTCATTTTTACAACACCATTTTTTTTTTTTAGGGACCACATCTCATTTGAAGTCATTTTGAGAGGTCTATATGATAGAAAATACCCAAGTGTGACACCATTCTAAAAACTGCACCCCTCAAGCTGCTCAAAACCACATTCAAGAAGTTTATTAACCCATCAGGTGTTTCACAAGAATTTTTGGAATGTTTAAATAAAAATGAACATTTAACTTTTTTTTTTTTTTTTTTACACAAAATTTATTTCAGCTCCAATTTGTTTTATTTTACCAAGGGTAACAGGAGAAAATGGACCCCAAAAGTTGTTGTACAATTTGTGCCGAGTACGCTGATACCCTATATGTGGGGGTAAACCACTGTTTGGGCGCATGGCAGAGCTCGGAAGGGAAGGAGCGCCATTTGACTTTTCAATACAAAATTGACTGGAATTAAGATGGGACGCCATGTTGCGTTTGGAGAGCCCCTGATGTGCCTAAACATTGAAACCCCCCACAAGTGACACCATTTTGGAAAGTAGACCCCTTAAGGAACTTATCTAGATGTGTGGTGAGCACTTTGAAGCAACAAGTGCTTCACAGAAGTTTATAATGCAGAGCCGTAAAAATAAAAAATCATTTTTTCACAAAAATGATCTTTTTGACCCCAATTTTTTTTGTCCCAAGGGTAAAAGAAATTAGACCCCAAAAGTTGTTGTACAATTTGTCCTGAGTATGCTGATACCCGATATTTGGGGGTAAACGACTGTTTGGGCGCATGGCAGAGCTCGGAAGGGAAGGAGCGCCGTTTGACTTTTCAATGCAAAATTGACTGGAATTGAGATGGGACACCATGTCGCGTTTGGAGAGCCCCTGATGTGCCTAAACATTGAAACCCCCCCACAAGTGACACCATTTTGGAAAGTAGACCTCCTAAGGAACTTATCTAGATGTGTTTTGAGAGCTTTGATCCCCCAAGTGGTTCACTACAGTTTATAACGCAGAGCCGTGAAAATAAAAATGCTTTTTTTTTTTTTTTTGTCACAAAAATGATTTTTTAGCCCCCAGTTTTGTATTTTCACAAGGGTAACAGGATAAATCAGACCCCAAAAGTTGTCCAATTTGTCCTGAGTACGCTGATACCCCATATGTGGGGGGGAACCACTATTTGGGCGCATTGCAGAGCTCGGAAGGGAAGGAGAGCCATTTGGAATGCAGACTTGGATAGATTGGTCTGCAGGCGTCACGTTGCATTTGCAGAGCCCCTGATGTACCCAAACAGTAGAAACCCCCAAAAGTGACCCCATATTGGAAACTAGACCTCCCAAGGAACTTATCTAGATGTGTTGTGAGAACTTTGAACCCCAAGTGTTTCACTACAGTTTATAACGCAGAGCTGTGAAAATAAAAAATATTTTTTTTTTCCCACAAAAATGATTTTTAGCCCCCCAAATTTATATTTTCCCAAGGGTAACAAGAGAACTTGGACCCCAAAAGTTGTTGTCCAATTTGTCCCGAGCACGCTGATGCCCCATATGTTGGGGTAAACCCCTGTTTGGGCGCACGGGAAAGCTCGGAAGGGAAGGAGCACTGTTTTACTTTTTCAATGCAGAATTGGCTGGAATTGAGATCGGACGCCATGTCGCATTTGGAGAGCCCCTGATGTGCCTAAACAGTGGAAACTCCCCAATTCTAACGGAAACCCTAATCCAAACACACCCCTAAGCCTAATCCCAACGGTAACCCTAACCACACCCCTAACTGACACACCCCTAACTCTAATCCCAACCGTAAATGTAATCCAAACCCTAACCCTAACTTTAGACCCAACCCTAACTTTAGCTCTAACCCTAGCCCTAACCCTAATGGGAAAATGGAAATAAATACATTTTTTTTATTTTATTATTTTTCCCTAACTAAGGGGGTGATGAAGGGGGGTTTGATTTACTTTTATAGCATTTTTTATAGCGGATTTTTATGATTGGCAGCCGTCACACACTAAAAGACGCTTTTTATAGCAAAAAAGTTGTTCCGTCTCCACATTGAGACCTATAATTTTTCCATATTTTGGTCCACAGAGTCATGTGAGGTCTTGTTTTTTGCGTGACGAGTTGACGTTTTTATTGGTAACATTTTCGGACACGTGACAGTTTTTGATAGCTTTTTATTCCGATTTTTGTGAGGCAGAATGACAAAAAACCAGCTATTCATGAATTTCTTTTGGGGGAGGCGTTTATACCGTTCTACGTTTGGTAAAATTGATAAAGCAGTTTTATTCTTCGGGTAAGTACGATTACAGCGATACTTCATTTATATCTTTTTTATGTTTTGGCGCTTTTATGCGATAAAAACTATTTTATAGAATAAATAATTATTTTGGCATCGCTTTATTCTGAGTATAACTTTTTATTTTTTCTTTGATGACGCTGTATGGCGGCTCGTTTTTTGCGGGACAAGATTTCTTTTTCAGCAGTACCATGGTTATTTATATTCGTCTTTTTGATCGCGTGTTATTCCACTTTTTGTTCGGCGGAATTTAAAAAATTTTTTTTTTTTACACATGTAGAATTTTTTTTTACTTTGTCCTGGGGGGGACATCACAGATCGCTGATCTGACAGTTTGCACAGCACTCTGACAGATCAGCGATCTGACTTACAGTGCTGCAGGCTTACCAAGCGCTTGCTCTGAGCAGGCACTCAGTGCCGGATGTCAGCTGCGATAGTCAGCTGACACCTGGCCGTGCTCACAGGGGGACGTACTATCCCGTCGGTGGTCATACAGGCCCACCCCACCTCGACGTGATAGTACGTCCAATGTCAGAAAGGGGTTAAGAACAGTTTTAGACTAATTTGAGGGTGCTGAATTCAAATCTGATCTTATAATTTCTCTATCACATCACGTTTTTGCGCTACAGTTATATAGCCCATTTTCAAGAATTCCATGATAAATATAATTAGTGTATGAAAAGTGCCAGTTTATACGGTTTACTAAGGTAAATTTAGTTGTCATTTAGTCTCCCAATAAATGTGAGAATATCTTTGTTTTCTTTGAAAATGCATAATTCCCGTTTGTTATGATAACACCCTTGTTTTCTGTGCTACTGGGACAGTAGAGCTACAGCAGAGCATTGGGTGAAAACTGAATGGCCTCAGCGACAGTTTGGCATCTGGCGATAAGAATGTCATCCATGATCCTCTAGAGGATAGGAAGGACATTGTCTTTCCTCCCTTACACATAAAACTTGGATTGATGAAGCAGTTCGTCAAAGCTCTCAATCACAGTGGAGAATGCTTTAACTATTTATGTTCAACTTTTCCTGGTCTTAGTGAAGAGAAGAAAAAGGCTGGAATATTTGATTGACATAAAATAAGAACACTTATGAGAGACCCAAATTTTATCACTTCAATGAATGAGACAGAAGAAAGAGCTCGGAATACATTTTGTAATGTGCTGCAGAATTATCTAGGAAATAAGAAAGCAGACAACTATGAAGAGATTGTGGAATAGCTACTAATGAGTCTGCGAAATCTTGGATGTAGAATGAGTATCAAGATTCACTATTTGCACAGCCATTTGGACTTTTTTTTTTTCCAGAGAACCTTGGGGATATGAGCGAGGAACAAGGGGAGCGTTTTCATCAGGACATTAAAACAATGGAAGAACAGTATCAAGGCCGGTGGGACTCACATATGATGGCTGACTATTGCTGGAGCTTGATGAGAGACAACCCAGAAACTGTACATCACAGATCAGCCAAGAAAAAGTTCAAATAACTGCCATTTGTCATTCATCTGTGTGCCATATATATGTGTTTTTATATTTTGTTGTTTAATTCTGTAAGTATATTTGATATGCTGTACATAGACTTTGTAATCTTTGTTATTCCTTGATTAAAAATACACAATGTACTATCGAAAATCATGTGTTTTTATCATAAAACATTAAATAGGAGTAATTTTCATCAAAAATTGAAAATCTCAAAATCCTAATGTGATAGCCAAAAACGGAGTTCATATTCGTAATCAGCAGCCAAAATTAACTTAAAATGTTTTAAAACCTTTTGCCAGAAAAATTGCATTGACCAGTGTTATCTACGCTACCTGGAAAAATTTTGGATGATGTCTCCATTTATTTCATGCCACAGTAGTACCATGCAGAAAACTAAGTGAATAGACAAAAATGCTTCCGAAACATCTGTGCCATCCCTGTGAAGAACATTAGTTACATATGAGTGATTGCGCGCCCTTCGGGTGATTACGAACCATGTAATGGGGTGTACCCACGCACCAGACTGGCGTATGTGCAGACTAATAGCAAACAAATACCTGGTGTACCTCTCCTGTCACTCCTACCTTGTGCATGGAAAAAGCTCTGTAGTTAATACTGTTCGGGAAGAGCTATCAGATAGCGCTATCCATGAAGAAAGTGAATGAGTAGAGCTATCCCAAAGCCCTATTCCTAAAGGAAATGAACAGGTAGAGCTATCCGGTAGCACTATACCTCAATATACCTGAGCGTAAGCTATTTCACAAGGTTGAGCACACTTGGGATCTGCCCACAAGGCCCTGCCCATGCCCAAAGTTTGGTCCTTAGACCGCGACTAGGAGTTAGTCCCGCGCTTTTGGCTTTTACAATTGTTAAAAAGCTTAATAAAAGACTTCTTTGTACAAAGTTAACAGTAAACCATTTGTCAACCTTAGGAATAAGTTTACCTTGCTTCTGTGTCTCAAATATTTTGACCCTTATTTGTTGGCTTTTCCTTCCCCCCTGGAGAAAGCCACATATAACTGCTCATGTGAAAACACTGGGAGAGGCAGATAAATTCCTACAATATCCAAGGACTGTCCCTGAGATTTATTGATCGTCATGGCAAAAGCCAACATGACAGGAAACTGAAACCGGTCGCATCTGGACTGGCAAGTTTTTATCTTCTGAAACCAGGTCAATTCTTGGAATAAGAACGGTCTGACCCTTTGCTTTTCCATTTAAAGCAACGGCATGAATAACGTTTGCTTTTACGCTTTTCACATAAAGCCTTGTGCCATTACAAAGGCCACGTTTTCTGTTAAGATTACGCAGGAGCATAATTACAGCTCCTGGTTTCAGCTTTAGTTCACAAGGAGGCATCCCAGTGGGATTCAAAAAGTTAAACTCTACAGGGTAATCAGTGAGAATCACACCCTCTTCCGCAATTGTGTCGACCGAGCGATATGTTGAGTGTTCACCTTGAACTTGACTAAATTTTGTCGGTCAAGGCGTGAACGTCATCATTCAATGGCATAAAAATTGCTTTATTGGCAATTGCTTCTAACGTTGCATCGGTAATCTTAATTGAGTCACCAAAAATAGCTGTAATTAAATCACCCTCTTCAATAAAAGAATTCGAGATTTCAATCGGTGTCTTCTGGTAGACCATATATATTTGACAACTCGCCATTGCCAAGTTTCAGTAACCATGAGTTGTACTCAACTTCGTCCTGAGATGTTCTCATTCTCTTGTAACTGGAACCGTGAAAACTGATTCCAGGATTTTGAGTAATGGTGGACTGAACAATTTGGGCTCTTTTTCCACCTTCCACTATTGGTAGGGTTTGACGAAAGTCACCGTTTATGAAAACTTTTCCACCAAATAGTCTTTTTTTTACCCACATGTCTTGGAACAAGTTACCCACAGTGTTCATATTAAAACAAGGAGTCATTGTTACTTCGTCCCAAATAACGACAGATGACTCCCTAAGCTCCTTTGCTTGAAGTGATGTTGGCTTAATTTTTGACACTGTGGTCTCCTTTGCTATAATTCCAAGGCAAAACTTGGAATGGTAAGTGCTACAGTTTTGTAGTAATGTAGCCGCCACTCCAGTGGAGGCTACAGAGCAAATAGACTTCTGTTCTGCTTGTAGTGTCTTGTGCAAGCAGTTGTACAAAAATGTCTTCCCACTGCCTCCTGGGCCGTCCAGAAAAAAGTGTGAGCTAGTGTCGTCTGGCTGTGACGTAGCATTTACTGCTTGCATAATTGCATCGAAAGCTGATTTCTGAGCTTCATTAAGCAAAGCTTTCAATTGCTCAACCTCCTGCTTTATTACAGCATAATTTAGTTGGTCCAGTATTTCATCTGGAACATTTACAGGAGTTGGCAATCCGTAGTCAGCACAGGACTTTTTGTTGCTTAAGAGCACTTCATTAATATCATGAAAGAGCCAGTTGCTCAATAATTTCTGTCGTATACCGCCTGGTGTAATCCTCCATAAATTCGGTTTTATATTTTTGCTATAATGACAATGGTTTAGCTGGTTCCCCATATGCACAAATTATAGCAAATAATTTGCAAAGTTGGTAGCGAATTTGGAAAGTGATTGCATCCGTTATACAGTCTTCCCATTGGGAATAATCTTCCAAAAGATGAAGATCAATGCACACATTTTTATACGTGTCATGTACGACTCCATTTACAGTTCCTAAGTCACCATAAGACACTGCTCCTCTTACGTGAAGTAAAAGGAGTGAACAGTTTGGTTTTCACTTTTGAGGTGAACTCTGATGTCCCTATTAAATGGGGGTTCACCCATGGCATTTTGATAAATTATAGCTACGTAATTGCACCTTGGTGCATTGTAGCGCCTCTGGTCATCATTGTAGCCATTTATAATTGACATTGTTATTTCGAGTGGATCGCGATTTTCTAATTCAGCAATCCTCTCTTCCTCGATTTCAAATTCCCTCATCATTGTGAAGGTTCTTGCGAGTGGGTTAATTGCTTTCATGTTCTCTCCAACAGATGATAGTGCTGGGAAGCACTTTTTATTTGCTTGACTTCTTGTACTTAATGCTTCTTCACTGTCCAAGATATAAATCTGGGCAAACTTGGGAGTACTACCCACAGCGGGATGCAATGGGACAGTTCTGTGGTAAATTTGTCCATGAATTCGAAACAGTATGGACCATGCCCAAAAGGTGGTGCTCCCATTGAGGCCAAAGCAAGCGAGTTATTGTATTGCCTTACATTAGCCATAAAGTTATTGGAGTGCTGATGCTCTCCTTTCATTAACATGACTAACTGATCATCCATACGAATGGGACATAATTGGATGCGCCCTCTCGCAGCAGGAAGGGAATGTTTTCTCCTGCGCCATTTTGTCTTTGAAATTTTTAGATTGGCAGAACTGACATCGAAGTGTCAGTTTGTCAGCATAGTGCTCTTCAATACATGTCTCATCAATTTGATTGAGAAGTCCTCTAGCAGCAAAGGTAACTTGCCGTCGTCGAGTGGCTCTTGTATTTTGGACACGTATTCTATGTTCTCTTTTTTGTGAAATATGTGTATCACTTTGTGCATTCCGTGTTGCTCGTTGTCATGCAGCATTAGATGCTCTAAGTGATTCAGTTACTTCATTCGTTTCTCTTGCTCTGGACGCCCTCTGTCGGGCTCCATCAGCAATTCGACAATTTCGTTCGTCTTCTGTTTCATTAAGATGCAGGTCACGCATCCGTATGCGATTCGTTTCTCTACGTGCAGCAGTGCGCTCAATTTGATCCAGCTTTGCAATGTTGCCTCAGTGTTGCCTGAGTATTGCAAAAAAGGCTTATGCCTTAACTCTCCACCAGGGAGAGTTCCTCTCATTAGGTATCCATAGTTACACCCAGGCAGTTAGCTGCTAGTGGCAGTAACTATGGATACCTAAGTTACTGTTCAGCTGTGGATGACTCCTTGTGCACAGACACACGAACAAATTAGGTATATTGATATGTCCATTATAATTTACAATGACATTTGCTAGGACAGCAAGGAGGAAATTTGAAATTTACTCTGCTAAAAGTGTAAAATCTTCCATTTGTAAAAATAACAATTCTAACGGGTATTGAATGTAGAAGTAGAAGTTACACATTAGCACACCGTCATTGGCCATGCGACAGCTATGGCGACCACAATCGCTGAGCAACCCTAGGCTTAGGGATCTGGATTAAGGAGTTTCTACATCGGACTGTCCAATCAGTGATGTCACTGTGACACACATTTGAAAAGGGAATAAAAATAAAAATGGTCTGGCATCTTATCAGGAATACAAGTATTTACCAAGACAGATCAGAAGACGCCACAGTTCCTCTTTAATGGACTTAAAGGGGCAGCCAGCTTAGGACATCAACTTATGGTCACTTGACTATTCTAACAAGTTTACAATGAACCCCTTCTTGACAGGAGCTTTTTTTTTTTGGTTTTGCGTTTTTATTTTTTGCTCCCCTCCTTCCCAGAGCCATAACTTTTTTATTTTTCCGTCAATATGGCCATGTGAGGGCTTGTTTTTTAGGGGACGAGTTGTCCTTTTAAATGACATCATTAGTTTTACCACGTTGTGTACTAGAAACCAGGAAAAAAAATTGAAGTGCGGTGAAATTGCAAAAAAAAGAAGTGCAAACCCAAACTTTGTTTCGATTTTTTACTAGGTTCACAAAATGATAACACTGACCTGCCTTGATTCTCCAGGTCATTATGAGTTCATAGACACCAAACATTTCTAAGTTCTTTTTTATCTAAGTGGTGAGAAAAATTTCCAAACTTTGCCGAGAAAAAAAATTGCACTATTTTCCGATACCCGTTGCGTCTCCATTTTTCATGATCTCTGGTTGGGTGAGGGCTTATTTTTTGCCCACAGAGATGACGTTTTTAATTATACCATTTTGGTGCAGATACGTTCTTTTGATCGCCCATTATTGCATTTTAATGCAATTTTGCGGCGACCAAAAAAAGTAATTCTGGCGTTTTTACTTTTTTTCTCGCCACGCTGTTTAGCAATCAGGTTATCCTTTTCTTTATTGATAAATCGGGCGATTCTGAATGCGGCGATACCAAATATGTGTAGGTTTGATTTTATTTTTATTGTTTTATTTTGAATGGGGCGAAAGGGGGTGATTGGAACAACTTTTAAATTTTTTTTATATTTTTTTGCCATGCACTTCAATAGCCTCCATAGGAGACTAGAAGCTGGCACAACTCGATCGGCTCTCCTTCATAGAGGCGATGGTCAGATCGCCTCTATGTAGTAGAATTGCCGTGTTGCTATGAGCGCCAACCACTGGCTAACGCTCACAGCAATCCGGAGACCTCGGCTTGTCATGCCGACACTAGTGACCCGCAATCATGTGCCCATTTCTGTCGTTTGACAGCGGCATTGAACTAGTTAATAGCCGCAGGTGGATCGCGATTCCACCCGTGGCAATTGCGGGCACATGTCAGCTGTTCAAAACAGCTGACATATCCTGGGGAAAGATGTGGGCTCACCGCCAGAGCCCACATCAAAAGGGAGAGATACCAACATCGGAATGCTATTACGCCCGGGGTTAAAGTGGTACTTCAAGAATGTAATAAAATGCCCTCATCCAATCACAATTGTCAATCTAGTTTCAAGCTGGGCTGTGGGATGAATTACAGCTTCTGACAGGAGAAGTAATTCTCCACGGCTTTTTTGTTTGGCTTGAGGGGAAAAAAAAACCCATTTCAATTGGATCAAATTTTTTTTAAACACATTTATTAAAAACAGATCTGATAAATAGCAAGCTTACTTCCATTACAAATGGATCCCTTTTTTGCTTACTGGATCAGTTTCAAATGGATTATTACTTGACAGTTCAATGTCCAGTAGTCATCTGTTTCACAATTATCCAGTAAGCAAAGTATCTATTTTCAGTGGAAGACGGAGGACTATTTAATAGATCCGATTTCCATAGACTTTAATGTTAACAAAAAACAGATCCAGTTGCAATCATTTTTTAGAGAGACTTCACAACTTTTCACAACTTTTTTTCATGCTAAGATAACTGATTGCTGCTAAATCTATTTCAAAAGGATTACTGGAATTTTGCTTTAGTCAGCTGAGGTTTTTTCTCCATACATAGAGCTCTTCCAGTAGCTCACGGATATCAGCGCTTATGATACAGCACCTGTTAATGTTATTGCAGACTGCAGCCCATCCTGACACGTGACTTGGCTGGACAGCCAGTTGAATTACCTTGGGGCCATTTTATTACATTCTTTAAATTGAATCAGTCACAAGGATCAACCTTCCTAATGGGCATTTCGGTAATAGGAAGCGGAATCAAATGATATCTAGATAAAAGTTTGGGCACACCTTCTCATTTAAAGATTTTTCTGTATTTTCATGACTATGAAAATTGTACATTCACACTGAAGGCATAAAAACTATGAATTAACACATGTGGAATTATATACTTAACAAAAAAGTGTGAAACAACTGAAATTGTGTCTTATAATCTAGGTTCTTCAAAGTAGCCACCTTTTGCTTTGATGACTGCTTTGTACACTCTTGGCATTCTCTTGATGAACTTCAAGAGGTAGTCACAGGGAATGGTCTTCCAACAATCTTGAAGGAGTTCCCAGAGATGCTTAGCACTTGTTGGCCCTTTTGCCTCACTCTGCGGTCCAGTCACCCCAAACCCTCTCGATTGGGTTCAGGTCTGGTGACTGTGGAGGCCAGGTCATCTGGCGTAGCATCCCATCACTCTCCTTGGTCAAATAGCCCTTATACAGCCTGGAGGTGTGTTTGGGGTCATTATCCATGCTTCACGGTGGGAACCAGGCATGTAGAGTCCATCCATTCAAGTTTTCTGCATCGCACAAAGACACGGTGGTTGGAACCAAAGATCTCAAATTTGGATTCATCAGACCAAAGCACAGATTTCCACTGGTCTAATGTCCATTCCTTGTGTTCTTTAGCCCAAACAAGTCTCTTCTGCTTGTTGCCTGTCCTTAGCAGTGGTTAACTAGCAGCTATTTTACCATGAAGGCCTGCTGCACAGTCTCCTCTTAACAGTTGTTGTAGAGATGTGTCTGCTGCTAGAACTTTGTGTGGCATTGACCTGGTCTCTGCTTCTGAGGATAAGCAGCTCAGATTAGAGGCGACTCTTGGTCTTCCATTCCTGCTTTGTAGCGCTTGATGGTTTTTGCCACTGCACTTGGGGGACACTTTCAAAGTTTGCCCAATTTTTCGGACTGACTGACCTTCATTTCTTAAAGTAATGATGACCACTCATTTTTCTTTACTTAGCTGCTTTTTTCTTGCCATAATACAAATTCTAACAGTCTATTCAGTAGGACTATCAGCTGTGTATCCACCAGACTTCCGCACAACAAAACTGATGGTCCCAACCCCATTTATAAGGCAAGAAATCCCACTTATTAAACCTGACAGGGCACACCTGTGACGTGAAAACCATTCCCGGTGACTACCTCGTGAAGCTCATAAAGAGAATGCCAAGAGTGTAAAATGCAGTCATCAAAGCAAAAGGCGGCTACTTTGAAGAACCTAGAATACAGTTAGTCCTCAGGTTACAACGGTCTCGAGTTACATCGTTTCGTGGTTACAACGCTTTATACGAGGCCTCGTTCCGACTTACACGTTTTGCGTCGTAAGTCGAAATACATGCAACTACGTGCAGTGGCAGAAGAATAGAGTCCAGTACTGTACCCGGTTACACGAGGAAAACGAGTCTCCTGCACGCCATAACACCCTAATTATGTAGGGTACGGTGTTAGGATAGGTGTTTGGATAGGCTAAGTGTTTGCAGTACTGTACTGTTATTATGGTACAGTACTGTATGAATGTATGGTCCGACTTACATCGAAATTCGGTTTACGACGCCGTGTAAGAACGGATCAACGTCGTAAGTCGAGGACTACCTGTATAAGACATTTTCAGTTGTTTCACACTTTTTTGTTAAGTATATAATTCCACGTGTTAATTTATAGTTTTGATGCCTTCAATGTGAATGTACAATTTTTATAGTCATGAAAATACAGAAAAATCTTTAGATAAGGTGTGTCCAAACTTTTGGTCTGTACTATATATACCGTATTTTTCCGACCATAAGACGCACTTTTTTCCTCCAAATTTGGGAGGAAAGTGTGGGTGCGTCTTATGGTCGGATGTAACGTGGGGAGGGGGCAGCGGCTAGTGGGATCGCACTGTGATCTCACTTGCAGGAGACAGAAAAATGTCCCCACTGCCTGGAATCCAGTGCTGGGGAAACCACATGGTCCCGATGATTAGAGTGCAGTGAATATTCATTAGCCGCTTCCCCGCCCACCTGTCAGCTGAGCAGCAAATAAATAGTCCTTCACTAAAACACACATGGTTTCCCCACCGCTGGATTCCTGCAGCAGCTGGGGAGATGTGTGTCCCGTGGAGCAGGAGGCAGCAGCAGGGGCCACAGGAGACAAGATCGCTGCATACCTTCCTAGGCTGTGCTGGATGCTGAGGCACAAGGACCTGAGTGATGTCATGAAGAGGGAAGGCTGGAGCATCACATGACAGCACAGAGCTCTCCCTCTTCTGATGTCATCACAGGTCCTTCAGACTCCCCACTAGAATCTGCTGGCTTCCTCTTATGACCTGTGCTGTGGAGAGGCAACAAAGAGGGAGAGCTCTGTTCTGCTCCAGCTTTTTACCTCACCACAGCATGGCGGGCTAGCGGACACAATTAAAAGGTTAGTCACTACAACACACAATAAAGCACTCTGCCACTCCTGTGGTGAACTATAACTCCCAGCATGCCATAGGATCTGCAGGACATGCTGGGAGTTATAGTTCTCCCAATGGGATCTCAAAGCAGCACTCCAGAGTTATTTTTCAGTTCTGGAGTGGTGCTTTAAATATAAGCCCTGTGACCCCATTCTTATACTCACCCTCCAGCGTCTTCATAGAATACTATACAGACAACACACTGGTCCCATAGCATCATCTTCTACCCGCAGCTGCCAACATAACATACTATTATATATAATAACACCACATATAATAGTAAGTTATTCAATTTTACCACATTTATTTATTTTTTTATTCAAATATTTTTTTCTTTATTTTCCACCTCTAAAACCTGGGTGCGTCTTATGTCTGGTGCATCTTATAGTCCGAAAAATACGGTACATACATACTGTACATATACATACATATACACACATAGAATTAAAAACAGTACTTCAAATCAATAGGTTGGTTGCATACACTGAACATTTACCTGTGTAATTATCCCTCCGTGGTTCTTTTTTTCAATCTCAATCTGCTCCTCTATGCATCCAGGTTCCCATAGGTGAATGGGCTGTCCTATTTTCATCTGCCAAAACTACATTTTGCAGCAACAAGGTGCTTCTTCTGCTGCAAATTCCTCCCTCTACGTACCACATCTCTGAGTTAATTCTGGCTGACTAAACGTTAAATAGCACAAGCTTCCAATTCAGATCTGCTAGACTGTGCTCAGCTTCATCAACCAGAGAAATTTAGCATGTCATCAAGCTAATTTGTTTAGAATACACATTCTGTGCACTGTATGGTTCTATACACAACTTTGCCTTACTGATTTTACCACCTGCCATGTGTTATCATAGCTGCCTGTATGTTTAAATGATCTGTTAGCTGGTTTGCATCAGAGATCAACAGTAGAGATAGGCGATCCAGAACAGTAAAAATCGGAGTCCACACCGAACACCTACTGTTCGTGCATGGACCCTGAACACGGATTTTACCAGGAAGTCTGTGTTACTGTTCAGGTTCAGCACCCCGAACACCAGGTATTTCTAGCGTTATGTGCATGATAGCGGGGCAAACACTGCCTCTGATCGGTGGTAAAATTATTACCGCCGGTGAGACAGCTGCGGTTCACACGTGGTGAAATGACAGCTTAAGCCCTCGGCTGTGATCAGAGGAAAATGTTTACCTTCGGTCATCGGGCTGATGGAACTTCTACTCCCATCAGCCTACACCTGCTGCCGCTATTAACAGCGAGAGCAAGCGGCGGCTGATGGGAGTATTCATCAGTCAGTATAAATAAAGGCCTTCATTTGAAACAAAACACTTACCGTATTTTTCGGACTATAAGACGCACCCCCCCACCCCACCCCAAAAAAAAAAGAGTGAGGAAAATGAGGGATGCGTCTTATAGTTGGAATGCAGGCTTACCGGCAGTGGTGTGGCGGCAGCAGAGGTGCGGGGATGATGAGGCGCAGTGAGCGGTATGACGTGAGCGGGGTCCCTTCCACAGGTGAGTTGACGCAGCGGCCCGGTATCCAAGGTAAGCAGCAGAGTCGGGTGAATCATGGCTTTATCGGTGGCGGCAGCCATCTTCCTGAGGCCGCGCGTGCGCAAATGGAGTGCTCTGCTTCCCGGGCTTCAGGAAAATGGCCGCGGGAGGCTACGCGTGGGCAGATGGAGATCGCGGCGGCCATTTTCTTGAAGCCGATATCTAAATCTGCGAACGCGGCTTCAGGAAAATGGCCGCCGCGATCTCCATCTTCGCACGCGTGGCCTCTTTCCTGAAGCCCTGGGAAGCAGAGCACTTCATCTGCGCACGCACAGCCTCAGGAAGATGGTGGCCGCCACCGATAAAGCCATGATTCACCCGGCTCTGCTGCTTACCTTAGCTACCGGGCCACTGCGTCGCCCACCTAAACAGGAAGGGACCCTGCTCAGGTGCACGCCATATCGACCACTGCATCACCGCACCTCTGCCGACACCATGCCTCCTGTGACCCTACTCTGCCAATGCCAGCCCTCAGGTAAGATACTGTAAATTCGGACAATAAGACGGACCCCCATCTTATAAGAAAATAATTTTCAGCAATTTTCACCCCAAATTTGGGGTGCGTCTTATGGTCCGGTGCATCTAGTTCAAAAATACGGTATTTACAAATTAAAAGACAGCCATAGTCACCCAACGTCCATTCCATTGAAGCCCTCGTCTCCTGTAACAAAACAAAAACAACCAACCATATTCCTCAAGTGTCGTTCTCTCCCACGCCGTAATCAATGTCGGGGGATAAACAGTTTTCAGCCTGGACAGGGCCTAAGATACGACCGTCCAGTCTGAGAATCACTGGGGAATGAGCTACTGTGAGCAGTCATTGACATCACTGTGGCTGCGTTCCTACCCAGGCCCCACTAAACTACAATGACTTCCGCGAGATCACTGCTAGCAGTGAGAAAAAGTCTCATGGTGAGGCGGTAAATATACCAGGAGAAATTTCTCATGGTGAACTTTGAGCTCAGCGCTGCACCGTGAGACTTTTCCTCACTGACCTAGTTATCTCACAGAGGTCACTGTAGCTCAGTGGCCAGAGGTCACTACTAGTCACTGAGGCTGAGCTCACAGCAGCTCATTCCCAAGTAGTTCTCAGCCTGGACGATCGCATCTTAGCACCGTCCAGCTTTACAGAAATCAGCACTGTCCCCATTGGGGCTCACAATCTAGATTGCCTAAAAGTATGTCTTTGGAGTGTGGGAGAAAACTGGAAAACCTGGAAGAAACCCATAAAACAGGGAGAACATACCAACTCCTTGCAGATGCTGTCCTTGGTAGAGGATTTGAATCCAGGACCCCAGCGACAAGGCTACAGTGCTAACCACTGAGCAACCGTACTGCTCTCTATTAAAAACTATTTATCCTCTGACATGGATTACAGCGTGGGACAGAACGATGGACAGGTGAGGAATAATGTTTATTTTTGTTATATTACATGAGACGAGGGCTTCAACAGAATGGATGTTGTGAGTATAACGGTGTGTCATTTTTAAATAAAAATGTATTTTTTTATTTAAGTAAAGGACTTTATTCAGGCTGTGTGTTTATTTATAATAACTATAGGATTATTAATGGATATGTGTCTTCTAGATAGATACAACCCTACAAATATGAACCCCACTTGCCACCGCCACAGGGCAAATGGGAAGAGCCGGGCAAAGTTTCAGAACTGGCACATCTAATAGATGCACCCTTTCTGTGGGCTGCATGCTGCTATTTCTAGGTTGGGGGAGGGGAGCCAAAATCCATGGCCCCTTACCAGCCTAAGAATATGAGCCCCAGCTGTCTGCTTCAACTTGGCTGGTTGTCACAAATGGGGAGGGTGCCATGCCATTTTTTTTTTTTTTTTAATTAAAAAAAAAAAAAAACAGCATGGTGACACCTCTATTTTTGTTAATCAGCCTTGCTAACGATGACATTGAGGGTTGCAGCCTGCAGCTGTCAGTTTTGCCTGGCTGGTTATCAAAAAATATAGGGGAACCCATGCCTTTTTTTATATATATTTATTTAGGGCGCAGGCGCTGGCTGATGAATACTCAACAGCCGAGGCCTGCTCTCGCTGTTATTAGCGGCAGCAGTTGTAGGCTGATTGGGTGTAGTAGTCTCATCAGCCGATGCTAGTAACCGGAGGCGCAGTCATTTGACAGCGTGGCAACCATGGCTCTTTATAATATAGGTAAACTCCGGCACACCAAAACTGCTTAATAGTTATAATTTTATTTCAATTCAAAAAAATGATGGTGGGATTTCACTCAAAACAGCTGCAAATTATATAGTAGACACATGTAAGGTTTTTCCCAATGTTTCGGCACTTATGGCCTTTCTCAAGGGACATCTGTCTTTTCTGCAATATACATAAATGAATACAGCTTAAGTATAAAATAAGGTACATAACGTATAGTGCATAACAAAAGTGTTATATATGACATAAGGTTGCATGCAATTTGTCAGAGAATCTGAATCCAACCATCTGTATAGATGCATAACTAAATGAAAATTTTTTGTTACATGTACAATAAATATATACGAAGTCTCATCTGGTGTCTGTTTGTTCTATAAACCAGCATCTGAATATAAAACTAAGAAGAAAGATTATAACTGCAAACTGAGAAAATACATCCCCTCCGTTTGTGAAGAAAAATGACTTGTCCTATCCCAAAAAGAATATCTTAAAGAGCTAACCAATAAGAAAATCTGAAACCATACCAAAATAAACCCCTTATGTTTGGATGAGACACTAAAGTGGTGGCAATATCATATATACATATATGTATCTCCAAACGGGTACACCCTACACCCTGTATGTGAATCAGATAAAAAAATAGGTCACCATTTCTGTGCAGATAAAGAGGACGGTTACATACTTATTAATAATTATTATTGGTTAGCTCTTTAAGATATTCTTTTTTGGATAGGACAAGTCATTTTTCTTCACAAACGGAGGGGATGTATTTTCTCAGTTTGCAGTTATAATCTTTCTTCTTAGTTTTATATTCAGATGCTGGTTTATAGAACAAACAGACACCAGATGAGACTTCGTATATATTTATTGTACATGTAACAAAAAATTTTCATTTAGTTATGCATCTATACAGATGGTTGGATTCAGGTTCTCTGACAAATTGCATGCGACCTTATATGTCATATATAACACTATTTTGTTATGCACCATACGTTGTTATGTACCTTATTTTATACTTAAGCTGTATTCATTTATGTATATTGCAGAAAAGACAGATGTCCCTTGAGAAAGGCCATAAGTGCCGAAACGTTGGGAAAAACCTTACATGTGTCTACTATATAATTTGCAGCTGTTTTGAGTGAAATCCCACCATAATTTTTTTGAAATGAAATAAAATTATAACTATTAAGCAGTTTTGGTGTGCCGGAGTTTACCTATATTATATTGGACTTATTTTCTCCTGAGCACCCGCCTTTTGGACAGTGAGCACCCTTATAACCTTTTTCCTAACCCATGGCTCTTTGACCGGCAGTAATGATTTTACGCTCAATCTGAGGCAGTGTTTGTTGCGCTGTCATGCACATGACAGCGTGGCAAACCCTGGATGTTCTGCGCCCCCCCCCCCCCTCCCCTACTCAAGTGAATGGGGTCCCGGTTTGGTTACCCTTCTACTACCTGAACCCGGACATCTAGGGGTCCGCCCACCCCTAATCAACAGTCCTGCACAACGGAGTCTTCAATAACTATATATAGCAGAGCTGACGAACAGCTGTTGACCCGTGAATGATGCCTGCTGCAGACCCATCCATATGCTGCTTTATTAATACTTATGGCAAGAGGATTATTTTCTGCCACAATCAAAAGTGCAGCATTTCCAGTTGCACAGATCAGAAAGCAGGAAACAAACCGCTCTGCTTACACAATAGAACATAGCTGAGCTGAGTGCAGGATTGTTGATCTCGGATGAAAACCAGCAAACAAATCAATAATATAAAAACACAAATGCAGCTATATCGAAGAAGATCGCAAAAGATAAAAATCGGGCTGACCTGCTACTGAACAGGACTATAGCATTCACAAAAGAAGTGATGAAGGCATCATAGAGCTATGATGGAAGCCAGCTGAGAGATTACAATATGCATGCTCAGCCATATGCAGCAGAACTAAAGCAGGATAAATTAATGGCAACTGAAGAATAACTAGAGCTTGGATGGGACATCATTGGAGAATTGATAGATGCAAAACAGCACATAATTCACCAGGTTATATTGACACAAATAAAAAAACTATATGTAAATAAGAGCACATTGTGATTTTGGAAATAAACCTTTACGGAATTGGACACCCAGAGAGCATACGCACTCAAATAGTAGCAAATCATCAACATATCCAAAAGGTTTCCACTATTACAATTCAAAAACCCAGAAAACCCATCTGAGGGCGTTTTAATATTTCAAAGCAGGCATGAGGCATGCAAAACAAAACCGTAAGTGGTTGTGTGGTCGAAAATGGAAAGTCTGCAGTCATCCCAGCGCAAGCACTCACGGTGCGCTGCGAAGATTCAACAGTTTCGGAGCCAGGAACAGCGGTAATGTATGCGATATGCTTGCTTCCGGGCAGAAGCAGTCAAGTGTGCACAGCCTCACTCCATACAACTGATTGTTCAACATTTTTATAAATGATCTAGATAAGGGAACTGAAGGTAAACTAATTAGATTTGCAGACTATAGGCCCCGTCTCACTTAGCGATTTACCAACGATCACGACCAGCGATACGACCTGGCCGTGATCGTTGGTAAGTCGCTGTGTGGTCGCTGGGGAGCTGTCACACAGACCGCTCTCCCCAGCGATCAACGATCAGGGGAACGAGTTCGGCATCGTTGAAACTGTCTTCAACGATGCCGAAGTCCCCCTGCAGCACCCGGGTAACCAGGGTAAACATCGGGTTACTAAGCGCAGGGCCGCGCTTAGTAACCCGATGTTTACCCTGGTTACCAAAAAAAACAAACAGTACATACTCGCCTTTCGGTGTCCAGGTCCCTTGCCGTCTGCTTCCCGCTCTGACTGACTGAGCCGCCGTACACGGAGAGCAGAGCGCAGCGGTGACGTCACTGCTGTGCTCTCACTTCTCACTGTACGGCCGGCAGTCAGTGAGAGCAGGAAGCAGACGGCAAGGGACCTGACGGACATCAGAAGGCGAGTATGTAGTGTTTGTTTTTTTTTACATTTACGCTGGTAACCAGGGTAAACATCGGGTTACTAAGCGCGGCCCTGCGCTTAGTAACCCGATGTTTACCCTGGTTACCAGTGAAGACATCGCTGGATCGGTGTCACACACACACCGATTCAGCGATGTCAGCGGGGCCTCAACGACCAAAAAAAGGTCCAGGCCATTCCGACACGACCAGCGATCTCGCAGCAGGGGCCTGATCGCTGGTACGTGTCACACATAGCGAGATCGCTATGGAGGTCGCTGTTGCGTCACAAAACTTGTGACTCAGCAGCGATCTCGCTAGCGATCTCGCTATGTGAGACGGGGCCTTTAGCAAAGCTAGAAGGGATAGATAACACTAGAGAAGACAAGGAAAGAATTTAGAAGGATCTAGATAAGTTTGAACAAAAGGGCAGCGACTAATACAATGGTATTTAAAAGGGAGAAATGCAAGATTCTACATCTGGGCAAGAAAAAAAGAAATTACATCTTCAGAATGGGAGGAATAGAACTAAGCAAAGGCACGTTTGAAAAAGACTTGGGCATACTAATAGATCACATACTACACGAGTCAACAGTGTGATGCAGCAGAAAAAAAAGGCAAACCGTTCTAGGATGTACTAAGAGAAGCATAGAGTCTAGATCACGTGAAGTAATTATCCCACTCTACTTCTCCTTGGTCAGGCAGAATCTGGAATACTGTGTCCAGTTCCGGGCATTACATTATAAAAGAGACTGAAGCAAGTTCAAGGAAGAGCTACCAGGGTGGTAAGCGGACTGCAAAATATGTCCTATGAGAAATGGTTAAAGGATCTGGGAATGTTTAGCTTGCAAAAAAGAAGGCTAAGAAGAGGCTTCAATAGCTGCCTACAAATATCTGAAGGGATGTCACAGTGTAGAGGGATCATCCTTATTCTCATTTACACATGGAACACGAGAAGCAATGGCATGAAACTGGAAGAGAGAAGATACAGATAACATATTAGAAAAAATTTTTTGACAGTGAGGGTGATTAATTTGTTTAACAGGCTGCCACGAGAGGTGGGGTGTTCTCCTTCAATGGACGTCTTCAAACAGAGGCTGGACAGACATCTGTCAGATGATTTAGTGAAAACTGAATTGAGCAGAGGATTGGCCACGATGACCATTGAGGTCCTGTCCAACTTGAACATTCTATGACTAAGTGTATTAAACAAGGTTGCACCCACTGATGGCCGCACCCTTGCTCCATACACTTGGATTAAGGTCATGCCCACAAAACTGCCCGAGTAAGCGTATCGCATACATCACTGCCATTATCGGCTCAGAAACCAGTAATTCTTCAACTATCTATAACTACCTTGCTCATCACCCATTTAAGGGTATGAGTAGATTAAAAATTGTTGCCTTGTATAAAAAATTTCATCAGTTTTCACATCTACGATAGGGGAACACGTCTAGATGTTGTCAAGTGCAAGAAAAAAAAGTAATGAAAGTAAACTACAGCATTGCACTAAGCATCAGCAGTTGTGTACTGTTCATAGAAAAGCTCTTCACAACTCTGTTAACAAGATTTAATGTACATTTATTCTTAACACGGGAACATAGAGTATAAAGATTTCATACTGAATAAATGATATATCAATAAGCAAAAATAAAAATAAAACAAGTAAAAGGAATAGGCTGAAATTTACATTTTTTCAGAGCTACAAATATGCAGAAATCGCTGGAAAAAAATGACATTGTTGGAACTGAAAAAAAAAAACTCACACCTTGATTGGAAATGGAAAAAGTAAAAGTTGATAGGATTGCTGGATATACAAAGGGTGAAACGAGGCAGAGGTGATGGATGGCATTGCTGCTCTGTGGGTCAAACCATCTATAAGATGTTCCTCCATTGGGAGGGTGGTTAGAAGGGCCTTAAGGAAAGTAACCGGGACCCTTCCTCCATAGATCCAAGAAAGAGCTTGTGAGCGTGGTGAGGGTAAGTGAGGAAATATTGAGGGGAATACAAGAGGTGTGTCTTTAATGTACATCATCATATATATACAGACATCGCAGCTTGCAACCTACAAGCTAAAGGTTAAAACCAGTTATAAGAGGCGATCTCCGATTATTACAATCTAAGTTTAAAGAGGTAAGGGTGTTGCTTCACATGAAACTTTGGGGGAAAAGCGACTTCTCTGCGTCTTTCTCTCCTCCGGAAACTAAAAGCGACCTTTGCCGCTCTCCATTTAAAAACCTACATCTGGAGTCTCTGAGGTTGTGGGTTTTTCCAGCTCCGATTGGATTCTGCGGGGTTTCTCAGCACAGTTAAAAAGGTAATGTCTCTTCAGGTTTTTTTTTTTTGCTTTTTTTTCTTCTGTTTAAAGGTTCAGGGCACACAAATTCTAGTCTAAACATTGCAAGGTGAGGAGTAGGGCAAGTTAATTTTAAGATAAAGAAGGGAATCCTTCTCCTTCCTTGAAGATTCAGAAGTCTTTATCTCCTTAGAATATGAAGCCCATCCCTTGGCTGTTGTGGGCCTAATAAACAGTAGACTTGGGGGAGGGAAGTGTAGTTACAGTGGAGCCCCTTCCCCTAGATAAAAAATAAATTCACTGAAATACAGTAGCTTTGGTTAACACCAAAACACAGAGAGGAAGAGTGGGTGGGAAATTCCACAAGGGTGACCAGATTTCCTCTCTGGGGCGGACAGTGGATTGAGACGTAGTTTTTGCATAAATAAAAAGGGAGGAAAGGAAGAGGGTATGGAATCAACAGTCAGGGAGGATTCCTTTCTGAAGGGAGGAGCAAACCATTCTGGTAAGTTATCCACTGCAGCTGTCATGACTGGCCAATCAAGAAGAGAACATCGCAGATGACCTGTGACACTGAGCAGTTCATTAGTGGAGACACGGAGATGTCCAGCAGACGGGCCTCATACAGTGTGAACTCAGAATGGTTCTCCTCAACTTTTGCCAAAGCAAGCAGGGCACGAGAGGCCCTTCGCATCATGTCCGTACTTGTGGGTTCAAAGGGAGCAGAGGGTCCATGTAAATGTGCAGCCTGACTCTGTTGGAATTGAGTCGCTGCCAGACTATCCTCAAGAAAACCTAGAAGGTTACCAATGCTGCCTTTCTGAAGGGCTATAGCCCTGGCTGCTAAACTATCACCCTGTGCCAAGTTTGCTAAAAGAACCACTGCCATTTCCCTGCACACATGGTTTTTTCTGTCACTTAGGAACCTCACCAACGTCCCATACAGCTTCTCGAGACGACTGAAAGGTGGTGTGGCAAGTATTAGGTCCACATTGCTATCTTGAATGCTCAGTTTGCTAAGAGCCTCCAACACCAGTCTCTGAGGAGAAAGTACTGCATTGGGACCTAGTGTCACAAACGGATCCTGAGCCTCAGCTGATGGACACACTGCCCAGTGTAGCAAACCATCTAGAATGGGCAGACAAATGCTTTCAGGGTATGGAGAAAGATCAAGCTGACCAGATATATTGGCAAGGGTGACCAGTGTGTTCTCACGCAACATTTCCAAACAGTCCCACCACCATTCAGCCTTATTGCTACTAACTCCTTGGTCTCTATCCTCCTCTTTCTCATAGGTGAGGGGTGCTTGTTTCCTTTCTGGGTGCTTGTGATGGAGCAGCACAAGTTTCCCAAGGAGTAGTAACAGTCCTGGGTGCTTTGACATTTCCAAGTCATTGCTTGGCACAAAAGACAAGCTGCGTAAAATATTTGATATGCACACACAACGGCGAGAAAGAGCATCTTGCCAATCTTCCAACGTGCACAGTGGGGTTTCATCCTTGCTGCGTGGTTCATCTTCAAGAATTTTAAGACCATGTCTGTTGTGTGATGGAGGACTACCGCCTAACTGGAAGTCAGTGTCCTCTTCAGAGATTTCTCCTGAATCAGGCGGCAAAGAACTGGACCGGGAACACAAGACATCATCTATGGTGGCAGCTGTGTCCTCTGCAGCAAGAACATGCTGCTCCTTTGAACGACGTTTTATTTGGGGGCACTTGCGATAAGAGGGCTCGGGACGCCTTTCAAAGTGAGTCTGAATATGCTCAGTTGTGTCACCTCCTCCTATTCGCCAGTGTAAGAGGCCACTATCAAATTCTTGCCGACGACCCAATTGGTGCGAGCAGTCCAACACAAAGGCATCTTCCCGTTGAACTATTTTTACAGGAAGTTTGTCAAACTTGCTGGTATGCCGCTGAGTATCTTCACTTGAATTGCAAGGAGCTGAATAGGCCTTTCTTTCTTCTTCACCCTCATCCTCACTTTGAGCATTACCATCTGTCAATGGTTGGCCCACCTCCTCATCACTGGATTCTGTATCACCTAAAAGTGGGCTATGAGAGACATGAGTGGAAGGATTAAGTAGGGTCTTTTGTGCAGGCTCTCCAACTTCATACTCTCGGAGTATCCCAAAGATTTCAATCAGGCATCGTCGGAAATATTCCACTAACAACTCCAGTAACCCAGGTAGCTGCATGAACAAAAAAAAAAAAAAAAAAAAGGAAAAATTGTAATTTGCATGCTCAAAATTGAGAAAGGTCTACAAAAGGTGAATAACTAAATGTATAACTTTACCTGACTGAGGTTAAATGTCATGATACTGTTGTCATCATAAAGAAGTATGTTAATGGTATCCAGCGCCCAGGTACTTTCAGCAAGGAGGCCTGATTTCAATGACATCATCACACGCCAAGCCTCTGGAGTCCCTAAAAAGATAAGCGATTGTAACATAAAGAGCCATGGAATCATAAGGTTTTCAGAAAATAGAAAGGTCTAGTTGTAGGACAATTAACACGGTTCACCCTTAAAAACTGACTGGGTTATGTACAAATCTCCACTATAAGAAAACTATACAATAACTGCAGATGTGAGTGAAAGGGTGAGCGGGCGCAAGGGCATGGGCGAATGAGGAAGCGAGCGAAAGAGCAATAGAGCTCTAGTGAACACTACAAATAGAGAATATATATATATCAAACTGCACCCAGGGAAAGCCCTTTTAAACTTCACTGTAATTTAAAATATGGGCATTCTTCACTCCAGCAACATACCAATTTCCTTTGCCGTTAAACGTCTCCTTGGCTTCAGAATAGGTTGTGTCGCTTCCACCGAACCTGGAGGAAAGGTTATGTCCCTGCGAATAAGAGGCGGTTGGGCTGGGGTGGGTACAATATGTGATGCAGGAACAGGGGGTCCAGCTTTCTGCATCTTCAGGAATGGAGATTTGCTGGGTGAGGTGTGGGCTTCCAGTGGCCGTGGGGTGGCTGGACTAGCTACCTGAGGCAAATGGTTAGGCATGCTTGAGGAAGCTTGGTATCCAGACTGTGGTGGAGCTCTGCTCAGAGGTGGGCCAGGGGCAGGCACATAGGGGGGCTGCTGCCTGTTAACATGAGGTGGCCACTGACCCTCATGGCTAAGTCGCTGGTCGGAATGCACCATATCATCTCCACGAGGTGGCCCAGAATGATAACTAGGTCCCTGTGTGCTGGCTGGAGGAGGACCAGGTCTACCCTGGTAATTGTAGCCTATATCTCCTCGACTTTGCCACATCGCTCCAGATTGTGTTCCATCTGTAGAGCCTCCCATTCCACTAGGTGGCAGAGGTGGCTGTGTGTTGTTCCCTGGAGTGGATGACACCCGTTCACGTCCGAACTGAAATGGAAACTGATTCTGCCCTGTGGATGCAGGCCTGCGCTCTCCAACACTTTGTGGATAACCACTTCCATATTGACCATAAGGGTCTTGAGTAGGCTGTGAACTTGCTGCTGGTGAAGGCTGACCAGTAGGAGGTTGCACTCCTGATCCAGGTGTCTGTTGCTGTTGAGGTTGTGGCTGTTGACCTTGACCACTCTGTGCACCAGCATAAGGAGCATTGTACATTTCCCCTTCATGGCGTTTAGAAGATGGACCATAACTACCATCCATTGGACGCTTGTAGTTCTAAGAATTAGAAAGTTTGTAGAATTAGCGAACTGTCTTAAGAGACAGAAAATCTGTGTTCACTTGTGAGCTATAAAGGACTGAACAGCGCATAAATGAATTTAGATTGGAACAAAACAGTGGCGACAAAGAACAGTCCTTCACTTATAAAAAGGAAAGTGTTATCAAAAATGGTCAAGTCAGATTTGTGTGTTAAATCTATTTTAATGATTCAAAATGAAAAATAAAATTTGCATCTTTCACTGTTCACAGGATTTTTTTTCACACTCATGCTTCCTATTTCAAGAAATACACATGAATAAGACTGACTCAGATCCTATCTTTTGTATTGAAGCATGTAATGAGCATATGCAAAGGTCACTGTGAAGGGAGAGGCATCTGTGAAATCTATTGTGATTGGTGGCTCCAGTAGTAACTGCTGTGTAAAGAGGTGTTGCCCATCATTATCATCCTACATGAACAAAAATAGGGTGCACCTCCATTCATCTACAAATAAATGTATAAAACAATCAGCATGGCTGAGATGGTTAACAGGGAACGAAAACAACAGCCATATACATGATCCGATGAAATATAGATTACATGGTGTGACATGCACACCCTCGGAAGCAAAGTATGAACGCGGGAGATTTCACTCTCTCTTAACCATCTCAGCCATGCTGATTTTTTTTATACATTGTTATTTCAGTCCGTTGCACGCAAGGTTAGGGGGATTTTTTTCAGCCTTTGGTTGTCTTGTATAGATGCATTAGATCTATGGAATGTATTTTGCGGTTATATTTATGTCCCTGCATGTTATACTTGTAAATCTATGTATATGACTTTAGCATGTATTCCTTTCATGCCCGGCTCCAATATATATTAGTGGAGCTCCACTTATTAGCTCCATATGGTTATTTGTCCAGGGGTGTTTATTCATCATGTTTCATACATGTTTTTAGATGGTTTTTAAGGGACCCTGTCGCCAGGTTAGGCCGATACGAGCTACAGCCACCCCCTTTCAGGGTTTACATACAACATTCTATAATGCTGTAGGTAAGCCCCTGATCCGACCTGTAAGAAGAAAAATAACTGGTGTACTTATCTGCCCTGTTGAGGGCAGAGAAAAGTCCTGCAGTGCGCAAGTGCTAGGCCTCTGACCTTTCCGGCGCCTGCGCACTGCAGTACTTTGCTCTGCCCTCAACAGGGCACAGTACGCCTGCGCAGGAGCGCAGATGCCGGGGAGCCTGTGTGGATGATGGAGGGACGCGTCATCCACAAGAAGCAAGCAGGACGGGGACCATAAGAAGATAGGAGGCATGGGACCAAGAGCGAAACCACTTGGACCAGATTGCCCCTCAGGTGAGTATAATAAAAGTTATTTTTCCTCTCTTACAGGTCGGACCGGGGGCTTATCTACAGCATTATAAAATGCCATCAGACCTGAAAGATGGTGGCCGTAACTCGTTTCAGCAAAACCTGGTGACAGGTTTCCTTTAATGTACATTTGTGTATGTCTAAGGTTTCTAATAATAAAGGTAACATTTAAATGCTTTGTTTGTGTCAGGTGTGCACACCATTATTTGTTTGGTCTTTTTTCTCCCAATTCTACATCTTTATAATCCTATCTGGGATGATAATGAGATGAAAGAACTGAATACTGTTCCTGAAAGAATAGTGTACTGCAGGTAGTCTGAAATAGCCTAGTGGCCAGAATAAAAATTTAAAGATTTATATTTTATTTTTATTTTTTTAAAATACAGATCATGATATGACCAAATAAAGCTATATATTGATCTAATAAAAAAAATATTTTTTTTATTATTTTAATTTCTTCTAATACATTCCCTTTAACAGGATTGTATAAAACTAGGGGAAAAAGAAAGGCCCATGCTACCATACAAAGTCTATTAACTAGCTTTTCCGCTAAGACCTTGCTCAGACGTACGTGCTCTGTGTTACTCATGGACAAAACATGCAACCATTATAATCTATGTTGCTATTTATATGTCTGTACTTTTTTGTGGACTGTGTGTGAAGCACAAAGACGTGACCATTTTCTTACGGCAGAGCAGATGAAATGTACTAATACAAGTCAATGAAAAACACAGACAGCACTGATGGCAGTGTCCAGTCACTGTTTAACAATGCAAACGATAGGAGAAGCTTGGCTATGGATTTATCCATACGTGAAAGACACTGATGAATCATGAACCCAAAATACTGATGAGAGCGGCACCATTTTTTGCGTACATGAAAAACTCTGACATCTGAATGAGTCCTAACACTTGGCTTACCTGTTGTTGATACACTGGGTTTTGCTGACTTTGATAGGGACTACCTGAAGTACCCTGAGTTTGGTACTGATTGCTGTAGGAGTCATGTCTAGAAGGAAAGAACAACATGAAGAAACAAAAAATAGTCTAATATTTTATTTTTTTAATATAAAACATCACGTGCACAAGCGTCCCTTCACATTATTAATATTCTAACTATTCATACCTTTGTTGAGGATAACGCCCAGGTGAGTACATGCCACTGTCAGTGTTGGAAGGCATCATATTTGGCTGTGCACCACTGCTCCCCATACTTCCTTCTGGTCCAAGACCAGGTTCTGGCCTTTAGAAAAAAAAAAAAAGTTAAACATTTGGAAAATTAACTTAAGGCAACAGTCATATTTCATATTTTAATGAGAAAATTAAAGTTTGGGGTATACTTGCCTCCCTCTGTCGTAACCACCATAATAATGCTGGCGCTGAGTCATATTTGGCATACCTGGGCCTGTAGCCCTACTATAAGGATCTCCCATTGTCCCACTGGGTCCCTGACCTGAAGACATGAAGGGATCGGTACCTGAATGACAGTGAGAAAATAAAGGATTTAGCCAATACAATTAAACATCTAGTTTCAAGATTCCTAATATACACCACTGAAGCTTCAGCTCTCACCTTTCCTCATACTGCCATAAGGATCCTTGCTAGCATCATAAGGCATCCTGCCCATCATGTCTGCCTGGTACCCAGGATTAGGCGTCATAGAATTTCTTTTCTGATAGGAAGGATCTGAACCATCATATGCATCCTGAAGACCCACAGAGTTATTCCTTTATGCAAAGACATTAAGATACAAAAAGGTATATATAAGACCTGCACACCTCAGAGCTTCAGTTGTAGCATTTACTTACTATTCAAATTTTTGTAATGGCTTAAGTCAAGAGAATATATTGGGGAAGCTCCCAGAGTGAGGATTGCGTCTCTTTGCGTTATTTAGGAAAGGTTCCGACTGACCATAGACTTGCGTTATGGTCTTGTTTGTCAGATCGCCTTCAAAATGATAAAATTCACCTTTTTATAGCCCATGATTCTAAGACTAGGAATATCGGTAGGTTGTACTCTTCGCTCTAAGCTAAAAATAATTGCATTTAGGATTTGTTTTTGTTTGGCAGCAGGGGTGAGTGGATTGGGTCTGCTAGGTTGAAATTATTTTACTAAAAGAGAATTTGTGTAGCACTCATTTGATAAAAAGCATTAATGAGAGTGCTTCTGCAACGTGTTGCACAAGTCTGCAAGGTACACTGTGGATGGAACAAGCAGCAATACCGGTGACTACACAAACATTGGAGCATATCTATCAGGTTAGATGCATTCAGGCATTAATTGCTTTGAAAGTTCACAAAATTTTTTGCAGTTGCAAATTAGTCAAAAATTGCATTTTCAAGCCTGTTTCTCCCAACAGTGCCAAAATAGGCAGAGGTAGGGCGGAACATCACTCATGAAAAACGGAAGACATTTTTAACCTCTTAAAGAACAAGCCACTTTGTAGGCCAATAACCAGGCCTTAATTTTGAAATCTGTCCACTGTCACTTTATGTGGTTATAACGCTGGAATACTTCAACGAATCCCCCTAATTCTGAGATTGTTTTTTTATGACATAATTGTACTTTATGATAGTGGTAAAAAAAATAATCAAAATTTCTTGTGTTTGTGAACTTGTGAATTTTTATGCCCTTAAATCAGAGCGTTATGTCACACTAAATAGTTAATAAATAACATTTCCACTTTAAATCAGCACAATTTTTGAAACAATTTTTGTTAGGAAGTTATAAGGGTTAACAGTTGACCAGTGCTCTCATTTTTCCAACAAAATTTACAAAAATTTTTTTTTTTTTTTTTTTTTTTTTTTTTTAGGGACCACATGACATTTGAAGTGACTGAGGGGTCTATATGGCAGAAAATACCCAAACGTGATACAATTCTAAAACTGCATCCCTCAAGGTGCACAAAACCACATTCGAGAAGTTTATTAACCCTTCAGGTGCTTCACAAGAACTGAAGCAATGTGGAAGAAAAAAAAACGAACATTTAACTTTAATTCACAAAAATGTTACTTCAGACACAATTTTTTCTATTTTCTCAAGGGTATTAGGAGAAATAGCACAACAAATATTGTGGTCCATTTTATCCTGAGTACACAGATACCCCATGTGTGGAGGAAGACAAATCTTTAGGAACACTGCAGGGCTCGAAAGGGAAGGAGCGCTATTTGAGGTTTTGAGCGTAAAATTAGCTGGAATCAATAGCAAACACCATGTCTCGTTTGGAGAAGCCCTGATGTGCCTAAACAGTGGAAACCCCCACAATTGACCCCATTTTGGAAACTGGACCCCTTAAGGGACTTATCAAGATAATAGCTGAGCATCTTGAACCCCCAGGTGCTTCACGGAGGTTTATAACAGAGCTGTGAAAATTAATCAAATTCTTTCCACAAAAATCATCTTTTAGCACCAAATTTTTTATTTTAACAAAAGTAGCAGGAAAAAAAATAGACCACAAAAATTGTTGTGCAAATTCTCCTGAGTACGCAGATACCCCATGTGTGGAGGAAGACCACTGTTTGGATGCTCGGCAGGACCCCGAAGGGAAGGAGCAAGGTTTCACTTTTTGAACACAAAATTGGCTGAAATTGAGAGCAAACGCCATGTCACTTTTGGAGAGCCCCTGATGTGCCTTATCCAGTGGAAATCCCCCACAAGTGGTACCATTTTGGAAACTAGTCCCCTCAAAGAACTTATCTAGATGTGTGGTGAGCATCTTGAACCCCCAAGGTGCTTTACAGAAGTTTATAACAGAGGTAAGAAAATAAAAAGAATTAAAAAAAAAAAAAAAAAAAAAAAAAATTCCGCAAAACTTTTCTTTTAGCCCTAATTTTTTTATTTTCAAGGGTAACAGGAGAAAGTGGACCCCAAAATGTGTAATTTCTCCTGAGTGTGCCAATACTCCATGTGTGGGTGAAAACTACTTTTGAGGCACAGTGCAAAGCAAGATGTGGGTAAAATTGGCACCAGAATTTGTCCCTCAACTTCTGCTGAATATAGAAATACCCCAAATGTGGCTGTACAATACTGCTTAACCATAAGGAAAGTCGCGGTAGGGATGGAGCGCCATTTGCCTCCTGGAGCGCAGATTTTCCTAGAATAGTTTGTGGACTCCATATAAGGAGTCCCTAAGTCAGGGGCGGGGAACCTTCCTCCCGCGGGCCACGGTAACTTTTCATGCAGCCCGAGGGCGGGTTCCCGGAGTCCGCAATGCTCGGGCGGCAGCCGCATCCTGCCGGCCCTTTAACCCCTAGTGCACGCAGCCTACACATGAATGATGACATCATCGGGGTGGGCGGGGTTAGCAACAGTGCTCTCCCCATCCTCCTGTCCCAGAAGAGATGCTGCAGCCTGCCATAGAGCCCAGAGCGATCTCTGTACCGGCAGCTCAGTGTCTGTCTGCTGGTGACTTGTGACCTGCTGGTGATCTGTGCCCCTCATCTATGTGCCCCTCCCCCCCGCTATGTGCCCCAATATAATCTCTGTCCCCCAACTATCTGCCCCCCTGTGAATTCTGTGACTCCCAGCTAAGTGCCCCCATGAGATCTCTGTGCCCCCTGTGATCTGTGGCCCCAGCTTTGTGCCCTGCCCCCCCGTGATCTGTGCCCCATAGCTATGCGCCCCCTGTGATCTCTCTGCCCCCTAGCTATATGCCCCCTGTGATCTGACCTGAAGAATATAAGTCCGTAAGGACAGGGTCCTCTCCCCTCTGTACCAGTCTGTCATTGTAAATTTGTTTACTGTTAATGATATCTATAACCCTGCATGTAACCCCTTTTCTCATGTACAGCACCATGAAATTAATGGTGCTGTATAAATAAATAATAATCTGTGCCCCCAGCTATATGCTCCATGATCTGTGCCCCCCAGCTATATGCACCCCTGTGATCTCTGTGGCTCCCATCTTTCTGTCCCCCTGTGATCTATGTTCTCCCTGTGCCCCCCTGCTATGAACCCCTCTGATATTTGTGCTCCCATGTGATCTGTCCCCTCCAGCTATGTGCCCCACCATGATCTCTGTGCCCTCCAGCCATGTGCCCTCCTGTGATTTCTGGGCCCCCTCCATCTTTGTACCACCCTCCGGTGATCTGTCTCTCCACGGCGATGCCTGTCCCCTCAGTGAGGGCAGGATATGACAAAAAGTTGACTGCTCTCCTGGCCAACACAAACCTGGAAAAGCAACTGTGAGAAGCAACATGATCAATATCACCTAACATCACAGCTGCACCAAAGAGAAGCAGCTCCAGCTGTTACATTAAAGGGAACCTGTCCCCCCCCCCCCCCCCCCCCCCCCGCCCCCAGGCGGTTTTAACTAAAAGAGCCACCTTGTGCAGCAGTAATGCTGCATTCTGACAAGGTGGCTCTTTTAGTTCTGGGTGCTGTAACTGCCGAAATAATCCGTTTTATAATTTGTCCTACATACCTTTCTTCAGTCAAGGAGGCAGGCCTTTCCCCCCTGCTGCAGACGCCACACAGCAGTCACTCAAATCTTCTTGGCGCCGCCTCCTCACTGCTGCTTTTGAATGAGCTGGCGCCTGCGCCCTTTTCTCCTGCCTTGGGCAGACGCAGTGAGCGCTGCCCATCTGTCCTCATATGCAGTCCAGCTGACTGCGCCTGTGCGGCCGCCCTGCCTGTGAATCCCAGCCCCGCAGTGTCTTATTTATTCATACTACGGGGCTGGGTTTCACAGGCAGGGCGTCCACACAGGCGCAGTCAGCTGGACTGCATATGAGGACAGACGGGCAGCGCTCACTGCGCCTGCCCAAGGCAGGAGAAAAGAGTGCAGGCAGCGGCTCATTTCAAAACAGCGGTGAGGAGGCGGTGCCAAGAAGATTTGAGTGGCGGCTGTGTGGTGTTTGCAGCAGGGGGGAAAGGCCTGCCTCCTTGACTGAAGAAAAGGACAAATTACAAAACTGATTATTTCGGCAGTTACAGCACCAATAACTAAAAGCCACCTTGTCAGAATGCAGCATTACTGCTGCACAAGGCGGCTCTTTTAGTCAAAAACGCCCGGGGGGGGTAACAGGTTCCCTTTAAGGGCGAGCTACTGTAATTGTTTGACTACCGTATATACTCGAGTATAAGCTGAGAGCCCTAATTTTGCCACAAAAAAATGGGAAAACTTAATGATTTGAGTATAAGCCTAGGGTGGGAAATACAGCAGCTACCGGTAAATTTCAAAAATAAAAAAAAAATACCAATAAAAGTAAAATTGAGACACCAGTAGGTTACGTGTTTTTGAATATTCACATTGAATCAGGAGCCCCATATAATGCTCCATACAATTCATGATGGCCCAATAAGATGCTCCATAATAAAATATGCCCCATATAATGCTGCATAGGTTGATTATCTATGGAGCACCTTATGGGGCCATAATCAACCTATGCAGCATTATATGGGGCACATTATCTATGGAGCATCTTATGGGGCCATAATCAATCTATGCAGCATTGTATGGGGCACATTATCGATGGAGCATCTTATGGGGCCATAATGTGCCCCATACAATGCTGCACAGATTGATTATGGCCCCATAAGATGCTCCATAGATAATGTGCCCCATACAATGCTGCATAGATTGATTATGGCCCCATAAGATGCTCCATAGATAATGTGCCCCATACAATGCTGCATAAGTTTTTTCAGAGCCTTTGTGCTACCAGTAACGTGGAAGTCCCCTATATTTCCATTAGATGACAGACATGAGTTGGGACTTGCTTTTTTTGTGGATTGAGTTGAAGCTTGTATTGGAAACATTTTTCATAACGTTTGAGATCACATTTATCTGGCGCTCTACACTAAGCACATACTTTGGCGTTTCCATCTAAATCTCCGAGTGACTTGACAAATGAAACCCCAGAGGGATCCAATCATTATAATGGAGACGCAGAGTTACTTTAGACTGATATACCCTGTTGAAAAAGCTAGTATGCGAAACGCGCGTCCGGGGGTCCTTGGTGAGGTGTGGATACTTTCCCTGATGACAGCAATGGGTAAGCCTGGAACATAATATGTTGCACTCATTCTGTGTTACTTTGGGGTACCTGTGGGACCATGTGTTATAATTGGTACTGGTTTACCTTCATTATTGAGAGGATGTATTGTAGTCACTTAGTTATCGCCATATTTCCTCCTTATTGCCCTCTCCATGTATAGTGTTTACAGCACTTATATGCATTTTTTGGTACTCTGGTGTTATTTTGTTGTATTTATGTAAATAAAAACGTTGCGTATTTTCATAATTAACTATGTGGATGTGGACTTTTTTGCTCCATTTTTCTGTGTTTGCTCTTGCTTGGAGTTGTCCTGGAGATTGGGCGCCCCTTAGGTGCCTTGGGAGAGTTGGGGCTACTTGCTCTCAATTACAATATACTTTGGTGCTTCATGATTGTAGTATTAATTACTTTAGACTCCGTCTGGCCTATGTTCAGCGTTGTCCTTCCTTTTAGAGGTGCACAAAACTATGGTGAACTGCACTTTTATGCACGCCTAAAAAGACGGACACCGCCGGATCACAGGTTCTATGGCGTTAGCAGTGCCTCCATCTGCCTCATTATAGGGAATCTTCCGCTGGCGGTTCTGCCTGAATCACGTATTTCAGAGATTTACACAAACCCCGGTATAGGAGCTCAGTGCAGAGCACAGGATAAATGTGCGCCGGGCATTACTGCGATCTTTGGGAGGCAAAACTAACAAATCCACAGCAGGTGAAGAATTGGTTTTATTTATTTTTTTACGCGGTTCCTCATGTGGTATAAGTGATTAGGTGACTATTCTTCGGGTCGGTGTGATTCCAGCGATTCCAGATTTTTATCAGGTTATGTTTGGCTGCTGTCACACACTAAGACACTTTCTTTTATTTTATTTTTGTTTGCAAGAAGAAGTTTTTGCATCACCATATTTTGAGAGCTATAATGGTTTCATATTTTGGCCCACAGACATGCGAGGGCTTGTTTTTTGTGGGACAAGCTGACTTTTATTGGTATCATTTACATGACTTTTTGATCACTTTCTATTCCGATTTTTGTGGAGGCAGAATAAACAAAAAAAAATATAGTAACTTACCGATAACTATTTCTCTGAGCCCATGACGGCACCACGGAGAGAGGGGATCCGCCCATCAAGGAGAGGAAACCTACAGATAAAAGGCGGTACCTCTCTCCCACATTCGTTGTTTTCAGAGCATGAAGGGAACGCTAGGTTAAAATATTCATCATCACTAAAAGTTTTACAGAGATACCGCGTGACTATTTCTTAAGTAATAGCGTAATTTTAAACTAAGTTTGCACACCCACACGTGAAGGGAGGGAATGTACGGGTGCCGTCATGGGCTCAGAAATACAGTTATCGGTAAGTAACTATATTTTTCTCTTTCTCCCATGACTGCACCACCGAGAGAATTGCAGAGACTGTACATCTAGGGGGGGGGACCACCGATTCCAGAACCCTTTTCCCAAAGGTAAGGACCAAAGAAGAGGCTACGTCCAGCCGATAGTGGTTAAAGAATGTAGAGGGGAAAGACCAAGTAGCAGCTCTACATATGTCATCAATCGAAGCACTGACTCTTTCCACCCAGGAGGCTGCCACTGCTCTCGTTGAGTGAGCTCTAATTTTCTCCAGAGCGCACACCCCACACGATGTATATGACAGGTTGATGGCGTCTCTGATCCATCTTGCTAATGTGTTTTTAGAAGCTTTTTTCCCCTTCCGAGAAACCTGAAAACATACAAAAAGATCTATCCTTCATACACTCCCTAGCTGCCTCTATGTAATTAATCAGGCATCTTCCGACGTCTAACGTAACATTTTTTCTTCCTTATTTTTGGGATTAGGACAAAAGGAGGGAAGGGAAATCTCCTGTGATCTATGGAACCGCGAGGCTACTTTTGCAAGGTAGGCTGGGTTCGTTTTGAGAACAACCCTATCATCTAAGATCTGTGTGAAAGGATGGCTAGCTGATAATGCCTGGACGTCACTGACCCTACGCGCTGAAGAGCTACCAGTAGAGATGTTTTGAGGGACAGGATTCTCAAGGGAGCTTCTGCCAAGGGTTCGAAGGGAGATTTAGTTAAGGCCGTAAGGACTAAATTTAAATCCCATTGTGGAGAATTCCGTAAGGGAAGGGATTTAGACATTTCTGCCGCTTTAATGAACGTGGAAACCCAACGATTCCCTGCTAGATCGTAATTGAACAAAGCCCCATTGGCAGCGACCTGAACCTTTAGGGTACTTGTAGCCAGACCTTGTTCCAACCCCTTCTGCAGGAACTCTAATATGGCTCTATGTGGAACCCCCTCATTTACTTTAGAGCCTGATGTGGAGAGGAATTTATTCCAGGTTTTACCGTACTGTTTGGTGGTTATCGGTTTCCTGCTTTGTAGTAAGGTTGATACTAGTCTTGGCGAGAACCCTTTATCCCTTAGTAGCCCTCTTTCAAATTCCAGGCTGTCATATGTAAACTTGCTTCCTGTGAGTGTGCTACTTGTCCCTGGGAGAGGAGGTTTGGAAGATCCAGAAGCACCCAAGGGTCGGAGATGGACATCCTCCTCACCCATGAAAACCAAATCCACTTTGCCAGAAGGGGGTTATTAAGACTACACAAGCTATATCTTCCCATATTTTTCTCAGGACTGCTGGGATTAGTGCGATTGGGGGTAAGGCATATGCTAGTCGATAGTTCCATGGAATCAGGAATGCATCCAAGTGAGAGGGTTCCCTAAGGGAGTTATGGAGCAGAAGGTGTCCACCTTCCGGTTCAGGTTGTTTGCGAACAGATCTATGTCCGGTATCCCCCATCTTTCTTTGATCTGATTGACTACTGCTTGGCTTAATTCCCATTCTCCCTGTCTCAGGCGAGACAGACTCAGTAAGTCTGCCCTGTAATTGTCCACCCCAGGTTGTCATCGGCTAGTTGAAAGATTGATTTTGTTACTTCCATGAGGGACTGGGATCGGGTACCACCTTGTTGATTTAAGTATGCTACCACTACCCGGTTGTCTGAGAATACCCTGACATGATATGAGTGAAGGGAGTTCAGGAATTTAAAGAGTGCACATTTCACTGCTAGTAGTTCTTTCATATTGGAAGATGCTGCTCTCAGGTCATCTGACCAGACCCCCTGTGCTATGAGGTCATTCAGGTGAGCCCCCTAACCCCTGGGGCTTGCGTCCGTAGTCACAACTTTTGAGACCGGAACCACCCATGGGACACCCCGGGTCAAATTGTTTGTCTTCATCCACCATTCTAGTGAGAGTGTGGTGTTTGACGATATACTGAACTGACCTTCTAAATTTCCGCTGACAAAACCTCCCATTGCAATTCCTTTGAGTGTATCTGAGTAATGAACCGCAGGGATGCATGCTGTCATGGACCGCAGGAGGGACATTGCCTCTTGTAAATATATGTAGGGGAGATTCCCTCACTCGAGATACCAACCCCACCATCCTCAATATTTTCCCTAAGGGTAGACGACATTCCTCATGGATTGAATCTAGTATAATGCCCAGATATTCCTGTACTTGGCTTGGTACTGCCAGCCTAAGTTGTTTAAAGAATGCATGACCTTCTCCAACTGAGCTTTGCAATTTGGGGGGAGTTGCCGATTATCAGGAAGTTATCTAAATATGGAACGATTAGGGTGTCCTGCTCTCTTAGGTGAGCCATTACTTCTGCCACTAGTTTGGTGAACACTCGAGGCGCTATGGCCAGTCCAAAGGGAAGAGCTGCAAATTGGTAATTTTTTTTTTTTATCAGTGGGTCCTTTACTGAACATGAACCCCTTATTCTTACTTCTTTAGTCTTCCCATCTATCTTGTGTTCTTGGTGGCTTTCTTCGGATAAACCTCTTACTCTGAAAGGGCTGCTTGTAGGACGGGTTAGAGAGGATAGGGAAGGACTTTTTCTTATGCCCCCGCTTTATCTAGGATGTAATCCAGAGTGGAACCAAATAGGAACTCTCCTTCACAGGGGACGGTATATAGCTTTGATTTGGTCTGGAGATCTCCCAGCCAACATTTAAGCCAAAAGGCTTGTCTGGCCACATTAGAAAAAACTGCTGATCTGGCAGCTAGTCTGACAGTCCGTTGATGCGTCCCCCAGGAAGGCAGCATCCCCCCTCATTACTGGTGAAGTGTTTAACATAATGTCTCTAGATGTTTTCCCCTTAAGCTGAGATTCCAGTTGATCCAACCAGACCATTAGGTAGTGGGATGTACAAGTGGGCTGCTTCCTATGAACCATTCAGGAATCAGGAATGCATCTGCCTTCTTGTCTATTGGGTCTTTTAAGACTCCCATATCCTCTAACGGGAGGGCGAACTTTTTGGTCGCCTTGGCGATTGCCACATCTAATTTGGGTGCCATTTCCCAAAAGAAGCATGTTGGGTCCTCAAAAGGGTATTTCCTTTTTGGCGTAAGTAGAGCTTTTCTTATGGGTTTTTTCCATTCCTTTTTAATCAAGGCCTGGATTTTTTCATTAAGCGAGAAGGCTTTTTTTTTTCTGTTCAAGGCCTCCAAACATAATATCTTTTTTTTGGGGGGGAAGGGGCGCGAGGATCAGCTAGCCCCATAGTGTTCCTAACCGCCTTGACGAGGCTGTCTCCTCTAGTGGAAAACAGCTGCGACCCTCAGAGGTAGATGAAGATGATACTGATGATGAATCAGAGGTATCCAAAACCCCTTCTTCACTATCCGTGTTACTAGACTTGGGTTCAGGGGTCCTGTGCCTGGTCTTCCTTTGCTTTTTACCCTCCTGAAGGGACCTAAAGGTGTCCTCCACCTGGGTTTTAATTAATGATCCTAGTTCTGTTGCGAACCCGGGAAGCCTTTCACATACTGTCTGTTCTATACAGAAGCTGCAAAGTCTTTTTTCCCACGTGGTGGGCAAATCTTCCCTACAGAGCGCACAGATCCTGTGTTTAGATTTCCCTGAACTTTTCCTCCCCTAAAATAAAAAAATAAAAAAGAAGAAAATAGGGCCCTGTTAAACAGCGAACTTTTACGAACATCACTCACTACCTGGCGGAAGTAAGAGCACCGGTTGGAGATGAACTGTATCCACTGAAGGATTCTCCCTCACGCTGGACGCAGCACTGGAACCTTTGCTGTGCTGGGATTCTGAGCGCCCCTTTCCGGTGTTGTCATGTTACTGGTGGTGGAAAGCATGTTTCCCTTTCACCTCTGGCCGCCGTTTCTGCTGCTGCTGTGGTGGTGGTAATCTGGTCTGTGGGGATTTCAACTCCAGTTGTTCCAGATCGCTCATGGTCTCTGGGGAACACTGACGGGGCCTCCATTGGAAGCCCCAAGCCAGTGCACCATCCCCCTTAAATAGCGCCGCGACTGGATTACCCAGTCATGCCCCGTGCCAACATGCCCTGCGCGCTGATGGTTACTCAGTCATGCCCTGCAGCATACGCATCAACGTGCTCGCGCATGCGCACTGACCGACTCCCAGAGATGCTTTGCGGCGCCTCCAACAAAGGGACGTGCCACTCCGCGCATGCTTCCTGGTTCCCAAAACCCCCGGGAGACGCCAAGCCTTCAATCCGGGGGAGGCAGCTGTGTGTTACTACTTCTCCCCTCGCGTTCCGGAGGGACTTCCGCAGTGGCGTGCTGCCTTGCGGCCTATTGTCCATTAAGAAGATTTCCGGGAGAGGCCTCGCGATCCTCTTCCTTGCCGTCTCTCCTCGCACACCCTAGAGACTCACTGACCCCAGCGGTGGTGCTTCGGGTTACCATGCCAGCCGAGGCTGGGAACCCCCAACTGCCTAGATCGGTCTGACTGGCCCCAGCATTTAATGATGATTCTAGGTATGTCTTGCGACTGCAGATTCCCTATCAAGGACAGGAAACCAAAACTGATGAGAGGTACCGCCTTTTTATCGGTCCTTGATGGGCGGATCCCCCTCTCCGTGGTGCCGTCATGGGAGACAGAGAAACAGCAATTCAGGAATTCTTTTTGTTTTTTTCTTTCTTTCTCTGTTTTGCGTGTGGTAAAATTGATAAGGGCACTTTATTCTTCGGGCCAGTACAATTACATTAATGCCACATTTATATTGTTTTTTTATGTTTTGGCGCCTTTATACAAACCTTTATAGGAAAAAAGTTTTACATTGCTTTATTCTGAGAGCTTCCTAGAGCTAACTTTTTTATTTTTCCGCTGATGGAGCTGTATTGCGGCTTGCTTTTTGCGGGACAAGATGGCATTTTCAGTGATACTATTTTTATTTACATTCGTCTTTTTGATCGCGTTTTATTCCATTTTTCCAAGCTGTATGATAATAAAGCATCGTTTGCTACTTTTTTTGTGACATTTTTTATGGCGTTCATTGAAGGGTTTAACTAGCATAACAGTTATAGATTGGATTGTTCCGGACGCGATGATACCATACTTGTACCTTTTTTAAATTAATTTATTTTTTAACAAAAATGTATCAGTGGATTCTTTTATTATGTAATTACTTTTTTTTTTTTTTTACATACTTTAAAAATTTTTTTTTTTTTTTTTTACTTTTTGATTGAAGGTACAATTGCATTGCAATACACTAGCATTGCACTGCATTATAACTATATGGAAAGCTTAATAATAATGCTTATTTTTATATAGCGCTAACATATTCCGCAGCGCTTTACAGTTTGCACACATTATCACTGTCCCCGATGGGGCTCACAATCTAAATTCCGTATCAGTATGTCTTTGGAATGTGGGAGGAAATCTGAGTACCAGGAGGAAACCCACGCAAACACGCGGAGAACATACAAACTTCTTGCAGATGTTGTCCTTGGTGGGATTTGTGCCAACCACTGAGCCACCGTGCTGCCCCTAAAGCTTCTGACACCATGCCGAGAGCAAGGTCTTAGAAGCTTTCTGTAGCTTGGTGACCCGAACCCCGGGTCAGTGACAGCTGAACTGAACATAAAGTCTGAACTGAATATAAAATGCATGACGGGGATAGCCTGTCCTGGTGCGGGAACTGACACACCTGGCCATGATGGGCTATGCACGTCATTGGACGTTAAGGGGTTAATTCAGTGTTCCATCCACTATACGCTGATCTACTGCCAAAAAGTTACTAGATAAAAGTTCACACCACATTCCATTTTTAAAAACTGATTAAAAACAAAACACGGGTGGCACCCTAGAGGGGTGGGAGAGAAATGGCTTGTTACTCTTGGATGGTAATGCTTGGATGCGTGAATGCAGCTTTACACAGATTTATCAAACACCATAAACCATCTCAGCTACAGGAGTGATTCATAGCTAAAATTCACAGTGCTACTGTAGTCGTGGCACAGCCCGGGATATCAGGGGTTAAAGTGAGAGCTACAGATGTATGGCAAGTCGCACCTGTGTTCTCACTTTAACCTGCGATATCATGGGGTTGGTCACAAAGACAGCATTTTAAGGCAAATATTGTTCAGGAGCTATGATAGAGGCCAAGACAGTTAAACATGCCAGAGTGAAGGCAGAGGGGGACCGGAAAAAGATAGTGTGATCTCCTCCTATCCCTGTAACACTAGGTTTTATGCATTACACCTGCAAGTGTTTAAGCGAACAAATAAATAAAAAAGTTGCTAATTAAGTCACATTGCTTTTTTATTCAATGTTTTTTTTCGAAGTAATCAAAAAGTCACAATGCAAAAAATTATATTCACAAGAATTACAGTTCATCTTGCAGAACAAAAAACAAAACCAGGGGGAAAAGAAAACAAAAACCAGTTAAGGCTCTTTGAATGTGGAGACCAAAAAAAAATAAAAAATTATATTTTATTGAAAAAAGTAAGTATAAAATAAGCCATATATTTAGCATCACCGTGTCCATAAACCAAATTCTACAAATTCTAAAATGAACATTAATTAAAAAAAGATAAAAAATTAAAAAAGTCTGTGTATAATACATATGGTATATATGTACACATACATATATGCACGCACATATATCAGTTTGTCACTGGAAACAAAATATACTCTTACAAAAAAAAAGTCCTGAAATGTAAATGATACATAATTTCCATAATCGTGCAGGTAAACAATTCAAATTATAGAATTAGCATGTAACACGTGGTATATCATTAAAAAAAAAATTGCTTTTATGTCGCAAGGCCCAACAAAACATTGAATAAAAATGTGATCAAAAAGTCACTCATAACAAAAAAAAAATGTTACTAATAAATACAAACTGCAACTTACCACCCCCCCACACACACACACAAAAAAAGCCTTCTTATGCAGACAACTATATAATATTAGAGAGGCCATGCACATGTCCAATTTGTCACTGACAAAGGAAAAAAAAAAAAAAAAAAAGCTATGATTACAGCATGCACGATTTGCATTTGTAACTCGTATCGCACTCGGCCATGCAAGTCTATGGGTCCGTATTACTGTGGTCCAGTTTCCACGGACTGACAGAATGTAAGAGTATTTTTTGTTCCCTTTATCTTCTCCAAATCAGACCACATGGACGCTGTTTTACACATTTTGAAAAGTTGTCAGGGTCAGTTATGAGCCAATTCTTACAGAGGTTGTCTACTACATTGGATAAGGACCCCACCGATTTAAACCTTGTAAAGCAGTATTTTTGTAAATACCTCTTGCTGCCATCTGTGCCTGTGACCGCTCACTCAACATCACATGACCCCAGCTGTAGCTGCAGTGGACATCCGCTGATGCCAAGTAGCATAATCCCTTGCATTACATGGGTGTGAGACAGTCTCGCACCCCTCCTGATTGATTGGGCTGTGGGCATAATGTCACCGCACGTAACAGCCCCGTATCCACAGCGTGCTTTCCCTTTCTCCTCTGCTCTCATTAGCCGCAAGCGCGCGCTGGATTACTGGCCTGTGACATGCGGTGAAACTCCACCCACAGCACAGTGAATCAGATGGTGTGCACACGACTGGGTCAAGCCACGGTGATGTAAGGCATTTTGGAACTTGACGTGACATCAGCAGCAGCCGGAGTCACGTGATGCCAAGTGAGCATTTAGTGATGGCACCGCTCATACGCACAGATGACAAGAGGCATTTATAAAAATACTTCTTTACAAGGTTTAAAATTGGTGGGGGCAGTATAGAATGTAGTGGACAGCCCATTTAAAGACTTTAACGTCCTGAACTTAAATCGGGCAATAACATTTTATTTAGTTGGCTCTTGTTTCTATGATAACGTTTTCCCTTTTACTGCTACACATAATAAAAGGGAATTTGTCACCACAAAATTCACCTATAAGCTAAGGCCACTGGCATCAGGGGCTTATCTACAGCATTCTGTAATGCATTCTGTAGATAAGCTCCCGATGTATCCTGCAAGATGAGAAAAACACGTTATATTATACTCACCCAGGGGCGGTCCCGCTGCAGTCCGGTCCGATGGGTGTCGCGGTCCGGGGCCTCTCATCTTCATACAATGACGTCCTCTTCTTGTCTTCCTGCCGCGGCTCCGGCACTTTACTTTATCTGCCCTGTTGAGGGCAGAGTAAAGTACTGCAGTGCGCAGGCGCCGGGAAAGGTCAGAGAGGCCTGGCGCTTGCGCACTGCAGTACTTTGCTCTGCCCTCAACAGGGCAGATAACGTACGCCTGCGCCGGAGCCGCGGCAGGAAGACCAGAAGAGAATGTCATCGTATGAAGATGGGAGGCCCTGGACCAGACCGCGACGCCCATCGGACAGGACCGGGACCTCCCCTGGGTGAGTATAATCTAACTTGTTTTTCTTCTCTTTCAGTTTACATCGGAGGCTTATCTACAGCATTACAGAATACTGTAGATAAGCCCCTGATGCCAGTGGCCTTAGCTTATAGGCGAATTTTAGGGTGACAGATTTCCTTTAATGTACAGAAGTTTCAGTACTTTAAAACAGTTTTGCAAATATTAAGATGCAGAATATTTCAGGCCAATTTCCTGATAATATATTTAGTGGAAACTTTGCAACAATTCAAATAACTAAAACATGTCTAAATACTATTGTGAATTATAAACCATTACAGAAATTGTACTACAAAAGCTGGTCCTCATTCAGTGACAGCTCTTTTTTTGCTTATCTCTTGTACTCCTACATTGGATCATCACTCACAATTGTCCAACAGTAATCTGCAAGTATTGATAGTTACCATTTTCCTTGATATCTTTTCTCCATATCTTAGTAAAATCTTTCACTGTGCTCGAAGCACACTGCTCCGCAGTTTGGTGGAAAAGTCTGGATTTGAATGTAAGAAATTCTTTAAAGGACAGGTTACAGACAAAATTCTTATGTTTTGAGGAGATTTTCCACCAATGCTTCATTGTTATCCACTCTTGAGTTTCCAGAAAAAGTTAGTTACCTCTAATATGAATGCTACCCATGCAGCTTTTTCCTTGCCCTGAAACAAAGAAACTCCTAATCTTGAAGCTTACGAATCTGAGGTCCAGTAAAGACTTCTTCCTTTATCCTTGATTCACTTAACCTTTGAAATGTATCGATGAGATGCTTGAATGCTTTTGCATTTTTATCCATTGCCTTTATAAAGTTCTTCATTAGACACAAGTTGATATGGAATGGTAGTAACAAAATATTATGTCAACAAGTGCTGAATGCAGAACATTTTTCTCCCTGGTTGAAGTGAATGTTGGAGGAGAGGCCAGTCTCTTATTGTAGTGATGCTCTCTTGCACGACTATCCCACTCACAGAAAGCAGTACTTCGTATATCCACCATGGAGACCAAGTAAGAGGGCAACCACTGAGGGGCCACACATGTTGGTCATATGTCGCACCTCAACAGCTACTTCATGTTGTCATTGGTTTCTTTCAGGTGGACTATATAACCAATTGCAATTGTAAGCAGTACATTGCAATTACGCAGCAAGATGGCTTTTAGGCTTGTTTTGGACAAATCGATGAAGAGACTCCATTTCTCTTGTTTACGACTTCTATTCAGAGCTTCCATTAAACTGTTGATGATGTTGCATGCCACAAGATCGCCCTCCATGAAGAAGTATTGCTTTATCACAGTTGCAGAAAAAAGAAATCTGAACATCGCCCACCAGAAGATTCCACTCCTGTAGCCTAGAACCTAAGAGCTCAGCCTTAAGGTACCTTCACACTAAACGATATCGCTACAATCCGTGACGTTGCAGCGTCCTGGCTAGCGATATCGTTTAGTTTGACACGCAGCAGCGATCAGGATCCTGCTGTGATATCGCTGGTCGTTGAACAAAGTTCAGAACTTTATTTGGTCGTCAGACCGGCGTGTATCGTCGCGTTTGACACCAAAAGCAACGATACCAGCGATGTTTTACACTGGTAACCAGGGTAAACATCGGGTTACTAAGCGCAGGGCCGCGCTTAGTAACCCGATGTTTACCCTGGTTACCAGTGTAAAATGTAAAAAAAACAAACAGTACATACTTACATTCGCGTCCCCCGCCGTCCGCTTCCCACACTGACTGAGCGCCGTAAAGTGAAAGTACAGCACAGCGGTGACGTCACCGCTCTGCTGTTAGGGCCGGCGCTCAGTCAGTGCAGGAAGCGGACGCCGGGGGACGCGAATGTAAGTATGTACTGTTTGTTTTTTTACATTTTACGCTGGTAACCAGGGTAAACATCGGGTTACTAAGCGCGGCCCTGCGCTTAGTAACCCGATGTTTACCCTGGTTACCCGGGGACTTCGGCATCGTTGGTCGCTGGAGAGCGGTCTGTGTGACAGTTCTCCAGCGACCAAACAGCGACGCTGCAGCGATCGGCATCGTTGTCGCTATCGCTGCAGCGTCGCTTAATGTGAAGGTACCTTTACTCTTGGGCAGATCCAAATTTCTAACAAGATCTTTCAGCTCACTTAAGGTTTTTTTGATGTGGTTCAGTTGAGGTTGTTGACAAAGTCTGGGTCATGAGAGAAGAAGATGCTTAATGACACCAAGTATCCCCTCTTCTTTCTCACTTCACTCGACTCAAAGTTTCTTGTGCTTTGGACAGTTCTTCTGTATGTGGTACTGGGAATATGGCAGATGCAATGTTTGGAGACTAAAGTGCACCACTTCTTCCTTGAAACTGCTATCCTAATGAGGGGTCAGAAATAGTAATTAGTGTGATCGGTTGGTTCTCCCCCGATCATTGGAATAACAAAAGGCATAGAATGCCTCTTCCCATGCAACCATTGGGTAAGATGTGATGCACATCTATAGCAGCATGTGTGTGCAGCCCAACTCTTGTCCTGTCTCCTATTCTGCAGCCAAAGGTATTAGTTACTCACCAGTTAACAGTATTTTTCGGAGTCCATGACAGCACCACCAGAGAAAGGGGATCCACCCTTCAGGAACAGAAAACCTACAGATACATAATGGTGGTACCTCTCCTCACGCATCAGTTGGTTTACAGAGCAAAAGAGGACCACCAAGGTTAATGACATGATTTATATACAATAATATTACTACTAACTATTTACTATTTACCACATGTGGATTATAAGAGGAAGAGGTGCATACCCAGAACTAAAGAAAAGGGAGGGAATCTACGGGTGATGTCATGGACTCCGAAAAATACCGTTAACCGGTGAGTAACAAACTTTATTCGATCGTCCATGACAGCACCACCAGAGAGAATTACAGAGAGTAATAACTAATTAGGGAGGGACTACAGCCTGCAGCACCCTTACACCAAAGGAGAGGTCTGAGGAAGCACCCAGATCTAGTCTATAATGGTTAAAAAACGTGTTTAGAGAGGACCAAGTAGCAGCCTTACATATTTGGTCAATCAACACCTCCGATCTCTCCGCACACGAGGCTGCCATGGCTCTAGTGGAATGCACCCTCAGTTCTCCAGGTGCCGACCTGCCCTTTGAGATGTAGGCTAGCGAAATAGCCTCCCTGATCCACCTAGCTAGCGTACTTTTTGATGCCCTTAGGCCTTTCCTAGTACCCAGTTAGGACACAAACAGGGCGTTATCTTTTTTCCAGGGATTAGTAACCGCTAGGTATTCTAGGAGACATCTCTTTACCTCTAGGGTGTGTAGTTTCTTTTCTTTTTCACTACTAGGATTAGGGAGGAAGGATGGAAGGACTATTTCCTGCGTCCTATGAAATCTGGAAACTACCTTACGTAGATATGCTGGATCAGGTGAAAGTATTACCCTATCATCTCTAAATTGCATACAAGGAGGAAGCCTGGATAACGCCTGGATGTCACTTGCTCTACGAGCTGATGTTAGTGCTACCAGGAAGGTTACTTTGAGGGACAAGTTTTTTATGGAGGTCGATGAAACCGTTTCAAATGTGGTCTCCGTCATGGCCGACTATGTTTAAATCCCACGGCATGACCCCATCTTTCACTACTGGTTTGGACCTACTTGCCGTCTAAATGAACCTACTAATCCACTAATTACCGGCAATGTTACAGCCAAAGAGGGCCCCTAAGGCTGACAACTGTACTATAAGAGTGCTAGGGGATAACCCCATGTCCAGACCTTTTTGTAGGAATTCTAAAATCTGGTTTATGGGTGCTGATTGACCAGCTACCACCCCTGAGCTCTGAAGGAACCTTTTCCAGATTCTACTGTAAATTTGGGTAGTGATTATTTTTCTGCTTTTAAGTAGGGTATTAATCAAGCCTGGGGAGAAACCTCTTTTTTAGCAGTGACAGTTCAAATTCCACGCCGTCAGATGCAGGCCATCCATCTGCAGGATGGTAGACTGGGCCCTGAGATAGGAGATCTGGGATGGATGTCTGGTAGGACCCATGGGTCGGATACCGACATGGTCCTGAGGAATGAGAACCATAATCTTGGCCTTGTCCTTCCTGATTTTCCTCATCACCAGAGGAAGTAGAGACAGGGGAGGGAAGGCATATGCTAGCCTGAAGTTCCACTTTATCAAAAAAGCGTATACTGCCAATGGATCCTCTCTGGGATTCAGTGAGCAAAATGGTCTCACTTTCTTGTTCTCCCTGGTGGCGAAGAGATCCACTTCTGGTTGACCCCACTTTTCCACAAGCAGGTCGAAGATATAGGTTTTTAGGGACCATTCCCCTTGTCTTAGAAGGTTGCGGCTTAAGTAATCCGCTGTAGTGTTTTCTCTTCCTTTTATATGTAGAGCGGTTAAAGACAGAAAATGCTGTTCTGTGAGTTGGAACAAACGATCTGCTACATTCATCAGGGTTCTGGAACGCCTTGGCGATTGATATACGCCACGGTGACCTGATTGTCGAAGAACACCAGTACGTGATGACCCTGTAGATACACAAGGAGTCTTTTAGCCGCCTGCTCCACTACTGTTAACTCTTTCAGGTTAGAAGATCTCTCCACCTGATGATGCTGCTAAAGTCCCTGGACTAAAACTTCACCGACATGAGCCCCCAACTGGAAGGGATTATATTCCCAGGGGACCCCTGGATAGATTGTTTCTCTCTAGCCACCAGTCGAGGGATTTTATAGTGTTTCGAGACAAAGTTAGCTGGCCTTCTAGGTAACCCCACAAAGTTTTTTGACACAAAACCTCGCCCTGCAATTTCCCTGTAAGGAACTAGGCCCTCCAGACCGCTGGAATACAGGATGAGAGAGCCTAAAAGAGACATGGCTTTTTTGAGGGACATGGTGGGGTTATTGGAGGCGTTCAGGACCTGATTGTGCGGGTAAACTAATTTATCCGGAGCCAGACTTCATTCCTGATTCTGGGAATCAGATTAGATCTAAGAATTGCTGAACTCTCATGGGCTGTAGTCAGGATTTTTTGATGCTTAGCAGCCACCCTAACTGTTCCAGGGCAGACATTACTTTCTGTAACTGCTCCAAACAATGATCCGCTGTTTTGCCTATAATAAGGAAGTCATCGTGGTAGGGGATCACCAGAATGTCAGACTCATGCAGATGAGCCATAACCTTGGCTATAACTTTAGTGAACACCCGAAGGGTGACTGCAATACCAAAGGGAAGGGTACCATACTGAAAGTGTCGGACCGACCCTTCTAAATGGACCGCTGGTGAGCTCTGTTTACGGACTAGGAACAGAGGGGAGTAGAAACCTCTACCCCTTTCTTCCTCCGGCACTTCTGACAGAACCTTTTTGCTGCACAGGTCACAAATTTCAGCTATCAGGGCTGCCTGTTCTGTTGGGGAAGATCTGAGTGGGGTAATCCTGAACCTGTTTTGGGGAATACAGGAAAATTCTAATCGCAGACCCGTGGCTATCAATCCCAGGATCCAATTGCTATTGGAAATCAGGGACCAAGCCGGGTAGAAGGCAGTTAGCCTACCTCCTACCGGAGCGGCTAGTCATTGGGGTGGCTTCTTGACCTCACAAGATAGTTCCTGGCGCCCCCCCACCTCCAAACATAAATCCAGTACCTCTCCTTTTTTCATCCCATCTGCCTTGATCTCTGGACGACCTTCTAGGAAAAAATCTTTTCCCAGTGAAGGGACGTCTATAAGAAGGGGTCAGCAAACTGGGACATTTCTTTTTCTCGTCCCCAGCTTTTTCTAAAAGTTAGTCCAGAACTGGGCCGAACAGATATTCTTCCTCACACGGGATAGAGCAAAGACGGGATCTGGCCTGGATGTCCACTAGCCAACACTTTAGCCATAGCGCCGTACGAGCTGCATTTGTTAGTCCTGCGGCCCTGGCTGCCATCCTTGCTGAGTCTGCCGAAGCATCGGCTAGAAAGGCTGCAGCATTCTGGATTATTGGCAGGGACTTCAAGATGGATTCCCTCAAGGCCCCATCTTCTAGTTGGGATTTGAGTTGATCCAGCCAGACCAAGGATCTGGCTGTGCACATTGCAGCCACTGCTGGTCTTAGAGCGCCAGCCGACATTTCCCATGTCCCTTTTAGAAACGAGTCTGCTTTTTTATCAAGTGGATCTTTTAAGGAGGCCATATCACCAAAGGGAATGGAGGATTTTTTGGAAGCTTTAGCAACTGCTGTGTCTAGCTTCGGCACTTTGTCCCATCTGTTCACCAATGGGTCCTCGAAGGGATATCTCCGTTTAAAGGCTGGTGGTAGTAGGGAGCCCTTCTTTTCTGGCTTTTTCCACTATCAGGTTCTGAACCTTGTCATTTAGTGGAAAGACTCTGCGCTTCCTTGGGTCTAGGCCGCCTAACATCAGGTCCTGTGCAGAAAGTTCCGGTTTTGCGTCAGCTACCCCCATAGTGGACCCAACTGATTTAACCAGTTTGTCCATTTGATCCAGGGGAAAGCAAAAACGGTTGGAGTCCTCTTCTGAAGAGGATGCAGAGGCTTCTGAATAATATTCGCTTATCCTAGGGGCAGCTGAAGAGTCTGACCCTGAAAAACTTGCTTCTCTTTTCCTTTTTGAAGATTCCCCTTGAGATAGGGACTTTAGGGAATCCTTAACTTCTCTTCTGATAATTTCTCTAAGATTCGAGGTGAAATCCGGGGTTTCTTCCGCCACCTGTGGGAGTGGGGAAAAGTGTAAGGGACTATGCAATTAACTAGGGACTACCATTTTTTTCCCCCTCTTTCTCCCTACCATCTGTTGTACACATGGCTGACATAACCTTTTAGGGCAGGCGCCTGGCAAGGGACAATTACAAAGGGCACATTCCTTGTTTTTTTGTTTTATCAGAGCATTTCTTCCTCTAGAGAAAGAACATAAGGAAAAATAAACTGCATCAGGGTACATTCATGGAGATCTCTTACCCAAGCAGTAGCGGTAGGTATCGGATTACTGGGGGAGTGAGCTGAATCCTTCAGTCTGGAGGAACTCTTGCGGCTGGGCTGTCCACTTCGTCCTCAATTTTTCAGTTAGGGGTTCGCATGGGACCTCTCTGAGGCACGCTCCTGCTGAACCACGGGAGCTTCCGGCTCATCCATTGCTGCAGATGGGCCAAAAAGCAGCCCTGCAGCGTCTCTGTATACTCACCTACCGGCGCTGGCTTCTGGAGACTGCCATCCACCGGATTCCGCTCTACCTGCACCGCACGCTGTCGTAGAGCCCTGCCCGGGCCCACCGTGGCGCTTCCAGGGACCCCGCACTGACCGAGGTAGAAGACCCCCTCGCTACCTGGGTCGGTCAGTCGGCCTGGGAATCCTGATGTAAAAAATGGATGATCTGTAGGCATCCTGTCCTCCAGGAACAGGAAACCAAATGATGCGTGGGAGAGTTGCCGCCCTTATGTATCTGTAGGTTTCCTGTTCCTGAAGGGCGTATCCCCTCACTCTGGTGGTGCCATCATGGACGATCGAATAAATACAGGTTGTAGTCTTTCCTTATCATGGTAGTAAAGTTTTGCCTTTATGACACAAAAGTGACTTCTCTGCATATGTAGCAAAAACTATCCACTTTGTGGTTGCAAGAGTCATATCTGAAAAAAAAACAAAACACGTCAATATGCTAAGAAACCAAGATAAGAAATCCCAAAATAGTGTACCTTACACAGAGAGCATTTCTAAAAGTAGGTGATGCATTTGTAGTTAGGATTACGTCATCAGAACACTGTTGGCTTTTTTTATTGGTCACCTTAAGATGATCGACTAGTGAAGGCTCAATAGCCTAAAAAGATAACGTAATAAACTAGCTAGCTACTAACAATGCACTAATGATGAAATAATAAAGGTATCATTTTTCTATAAGCCTGCAAGAAATGTGTCATAAGTAATTACAACACCCTCTGGAGCTTGAAAATTAAAGCAAATCCGCAAATTTAAGAATCATTCGTTTTCACCATCACAAAATTAGTTGGGTTCAACTGTTCTTGTCTCTGAACCAATTTGACTGTTGAACAGTGTAATAGGACAGATTTTCTCTCAAATGAGGGACGAAACAGTCGTGTGAACTAGCCCTTTAGTGCCACAAGAAAAAAAAAATAAAAATCTGTCTCACAGAATCTTATACAAATTATTGATAATTTTGACCCCAGAAGTGTCTTCAAGATATATCAGTACACCTCTTGATAAATGCCTTGATTTTTTCTTTACCAACACCTCAGGGGCTCTGAAAAGGCAACCAGAAACAATTCCAGAACAATTTGCACTCCAAATGGCTCTTTCCTTTTGAGCCTCAGTGTACAATCACATATTTCCATATACTCAGGATAAATTGGGTGACAACTTGTGTAAGGTTTTTTTCCCTCAAAGTTTGGGGCCAACACTACAACACCACAGCCCCAGCAGCACACTGGGCACCGCTACACCAGGGACCGCACAGAATCTAAAGGGGCATACTTGCCTTCTTCCGGTGCTGGCCCTCCGGAGTCAGTAATCCTCCGGACACCACTCCACCTGCCCGCTCACTGCCATGCGGTCCACCCTGGACCCACCGTGGCGCTTTCAGGGACCCCGCACCAGCCGAGGTAGGGGAGGCCCACTACCTGAACCGACTGGCCGGGCCTGGGATCCGTCAGAATCCTTCACAGGTATGTCTGTAGGAAAAGGGTTCCCGTCAGGGACAGGAAACCAAATGATTCATGGGAGAGGTGCCGCCCTTTTATATCTGTAGATTTCTTGTCCCTGAAGGGTGGATTCCATGTCTCGTGGTGCTGTCATGGGAGACCGAAAAAAACATGGATTTTTTTTTCCCCACTTTTCATTAATTCACATCAAGTATCTGAAGGGTTAAACCTCCTAAACAACATTTAGAATACTATAAAAAGGTGGGTTTTTTTGTTTTTTTTTAAATGGAAATTAAGGGGAAAAAGCACATGTAGGTTTCTGAAAACTACAGAAAGAACAATGTGTCACAAAAACAATCAATCACAGGGATAGTAAAGGCATTATAAAGTTATTGTAAAGTGACATATGATTGGCATTTTCCAGCATAAACTAGATGTTTGGTCTCTCCACTTACGATGATTATATAAAGATATATAAAATGTATACATAGGCCAAAGTGGTATGTATTGACTCTGCAAAGGTTTTATTTTAAAGAGGTATATTGTATCCAATTATCTTGTTACTTGACCACTAATATCTAACCTCTAAAAATTTTTAAAAATTTCATTTTGATGCAAAGAGACATTCTGACAATGTGCCACGTGTCTACTTTCAGAAAATATAGGAGGTATGGAGGAATAATATCAAATCTTTATTTTGTAATTTAAAAATATTACTTGTACATATCAAAAGTGTGAAAATTGTTCTGCTAAGAGGTGCAAAATGGAATAACCCCTAGCAGCAAAAAGGGTTAAGATGAAGCTTACCTCATGCCTGGCATGGGAGGCATCTGGTTGTGTGGGGTTGATGCTGGTGTGGGGGGCTTCAGATCCCCTCCTTCGGCCATGGAACTACTTGTGGACTGTGGAGTCTGCGGTCCCTGCATGGAGCCCGAGCCAGCTAAATTAATGGAAACCATTAACCGGGAAAAAAAAAAAATTACAAACTCACAAAAGGAAGACACTGTCATTCTGGTCATATTTATGATAAAACATTTTTTTACCCGGAGATGGTGGTTGAATTTTTGCTTGTTTTTTCGCTTCTGCAGATGCAAAAATATCAGGTGGTGGGTCTTCTCCCCTCTCAATTTTGCACTCAAATGCATACAAACACTGTATGTACTGTTTCTTTAAAGAGCTAGCTGCGCTGCTTGATGTGCCCACATTGAGGTTTGTTGCAAGCTCTCTCCACTTCTTATTCTTATTTACCTGTAGAAGGGAAAAATAAATTGATTTGGGAGAATTTGGAAAATAAAACAAACAGCCCAGATAGATAAATAATTTAACTTTGGGACATAACAGACCTGGGTGAGTCCGCCAATATCCTTGACAGACATGTACAGGCGGTACAAGTCTAAGGGCTTTCTGCCAACAGCAGGTAGATTAGTCATGCCCATCGCTTTCTCTTCTGTGAACGATAGGTAGCGATCAACCCACATTTTCCTCTCTGGCTCACCACCTAATTCATACAATTTTGTGATTTTCTCATTTGTAGTGGTAGAGGAGCTGGATTTCTGTTGATAGAAATAAAACAAAAGGATTACAACAATTGTGGAGAATGACTGGCTATGCAAATTTTAATATTTATAGCATCTAGATATTTTTTTTTTTTTTTAAAGTGCGTGAGGTCATATTTTAAGTAAAACGACAGCTCTGTAGCTAACTAGCTGTTAAAGTACTGAATACTTGATGGTCTTTATTAGTCAACTAAAAATAGGAACACTACTTAGGCTTCCTCAATACAGATTTAACTTTTGCTTAAAAATGTGATTAAAGATGACCTGTCTCCAGATTAAAAAGGCGTTCAAGACTTTTTTGTTTGTTCCAAATGGTTTCAAAGATATAGGCTTTTTTAATTTAGTAATAACTTCTATCGTCTTTGCAAAGGGAGTATTGCTCACAGGATTCTTTGCCATCAGCTTTAACACCTTACAGGCAATAATTGTACAAATTACATCCAATGTTGGGTCCAAGTCTGATGCCATCTCAGGAGCTATGTCCGCATATTTCCCAGCAGACATCAGTGGCAGAATGGTGGCTCAGCGGTTAGCACTGAGGCCTTGCAGCGCTGGAATCCTGGGTTCAAACTCCACCAAGGACAACATCTGCAAGGAGTTTGTATGCTCTCTCTGTGTTTGCGTGGGTTTCCTCCGGGTTCTCCGGTTTCATCCCAAATTCCAAAGACATACTGATAGGGAATCTATCAGTATGTCTTATAAAAATAAAGATTATTATTATTATCATCAGGGTTATTCGGCCATCATGGGTAGAGCTCCGTTCGCTGCAGTTTGTCTGTTAGACATCACTGCTAATTGGCCCAAGAGATTAGCACAGTTCTAAGCGATCACAAGGTGTTGATGGCATGACATGACAGCTGGGATTCTGCTGAAGATCACGGTGCCTATCAGGACAGTGCAACTATTGAGAACAGCAAGCAACTTGTTCTCATAGGACTGCGATTTGCACTACATGCAGCAATACTGTGTTTATTGCTGTACATTGTACAGTATAAGCGATAGGATGATCATAGGTTAAAGTCACCTAAACGGGACTACAAAACAGTATAAAAAAAAATTACACTGCTCAAAAAAATAAAGGGAACACAAATACCACATCCTAGGTATCACTGAATGTCTTATATTCTAGGTTCTTCAAAGTAGTCACCTTTTGCTTTGATGACTGCATTGCACACTCTTGGCATTCTCTTGATGAGCTTCAAGAGATAGTCACCAGGAATGGTCTTCCAACAATCTTGAAGGAGTTCCCAGAGATGCTTAGCACTTGTTGGCCCTTTTGCCTTTGCCTTCACTCTGAGGTCCAGCTCACCCCAAACCATCTCGACTGGGTTCAGGTCTGGTGACTGTGGAGGCCAGGTCATCTGGCTTAGCACCCGAATCATTCTCCTTCTTGGTCAAATAGCCCTTACACAGCCTGGAGGTGTGTTTGGGGTCATTGTCCTGTTGAAAAATAAATGATGGTCCTACTAAACGCAAACCAGATGGAATAGCATGCCACTGCAAGATGCTGTGGTAGCCATGCTGGTTCAGTATGCCTTCAATTTTGAATAAATCCTTAACAGTGACACCAGCAAAGCACCCCCACACCATCACACATCCTCCTTCATGCTTCACGGTGGGAACCAGGCATGTAGAGTCCATCCATTCACCTTTTCTGCATCACACAAAGACACGGTGGTTGGAACCAAAGATCTCAAATTTGGACTCATCAGACCAAAGCACAGATTTCCACTGGTCTAATGTCCATTCCTTGTGTTCTTTAGCCCAAACAAGTCTCTTCTGCTGGTTGCCTGTCCTTAGCAGTGGTTTCCTAGCAGCTATTTTACCATGAAGGCCTGCTGCACAAAGTCTCCTCTTAACAGTTGTTGTAGAGATGTGTCTGCTGCTAGAACTCTGTGTGGCATTGACTTGGTCTCTAATCTGAGCTGCTGTTAACCTGCGATTTCTGAGGCTGGTGACTCGGATAAACTTATCCTCAAAAGCAGAGGTGAATTTTTGTCTTCCTTTCCTGGGGCGGTCCTCATGTGAGCCAGTTTCTTTGTAGCGCTTGATGGTTTTTGCCACTGCACTTGGGGACACTTTCAAAGTTTTCCCAATTTTTCGGACTGACTGACCTTCATTTCTTAAAGTAATGATGACCACTCATTTTTCTTTACTTAGCTGCTTTTTTCTTGCCATAATACAAATTCTAACAGTCTATTCAGTAGGACTATCAGCTGTGTATCCACCAGACTTCTGCACAACACAACTGATGGTCCCAACCCCATTTATAAGGCAAGAAATCCCACTTATTAAACCTGACAGGGCACACCTGTGAAGTGAAAACCATTCCAGGTGACTACCTCTTGAAGCTCATCAAGAGAATGCCAAGAGTGTGCAAAGCAGTCATCAAAGCAAAAGGTGGCTACTTTGAAGAACTTAGAATATAAGACATAATTTCAGTTGTTTCACACTTTTTTGTTAAGTATATAATTCCACATGTGTTAATTCATAGTTTTGATGCCTTCAGTGTGAATGTACAATTTTCATAGTCATGAAAATACAGAAAAATCTTTAAATGGAAAGGTGTGTCCAAACTTTTGGTCTGTACTAATAAATAATATATATTGAATATCAAAGTTTGAATCACCCCCTCTGTGACATGATGCGCTGATTGAACGAAGGCCTAATGTGTCACATCAGCGCTGGAATCACTGTCTCCACCTTCGACCATGAAGAGGAAGTCAGGGCTGCAGCTGATCCAGGACTTCACCTTCCAACAACCTGAACATGAAAAGGGAGACAGTGACGCGAGCGCTGATTGAGTGTCGGGCATTACGTGTCATCCACCGCATCACAGCCCCAAAACCACAAGTGCCAACACTGCGGGTACAGCATGGGAGTGGGAGGAGAGTATAGGCTTTATTATATAATTGAGGCCAAACATTTAGTGGAAGTAGGGGTTGTCCTAGTAGGGTCCTAATACATTTTGTATCTGTAAATCTGTTCTGTAACAAAATATAGAAGTAAACTAATCAAGAAACGCCATAATGAGAAAAGAATAAACAAAACCTGAAACACTTTGTGCATGGCATTGCCATAATAGTACTGGCCGGGAATATCACATTGCTAGGTAATTTTACTGGGTAATGGCCACTGTAAAACAAAAGCCCAAAAGAAAACCAATTGTGAAATTGCAGGGGTTTTTTTTGCAATTTTGCTGCACTTTAAATTTTTTCCCCGTTTGTCAGTTAATCATATGGTAAAATGCATGAGGCCAATCAAAGATACAAAATGTCACGAGAAAACAAGCTTTCACATGGCTATATCAAAAGGGAAAAAAAGTTATGGCTGTGGGAAGAAGAGGAGTAAACGAAAAGTGCAAAAACATAAAATGGCCACATCGGGAAAGGACGAAACTGCTCTGCATTATTGTCCTGTGAGCAATGTTGCCTTCATACAGCCAATAAAAAAATAGCACTAAATAAAAAGGGCCCCATCTCTGGAACAGTATGGCAGATTAAAAAAAAAACAACAAAAAATGGCCACTTTTGACCTAATAACAGTGGTCCGTTTTTAGTGAGTAAATGAAACAAAATGACAAGTGGATCAATCTGAACGCAGTATAAAGGTCTACACAAAATTTAAAAAAAACAAAAAAACAATCAGTTCAATGCATCCGAATGGGACTCATTTAGTGGTAACATGAATTTCTCAAAGTCTAATTCAGATTAATGAAAATTTAATTTTTACAACATTTTCCCAAACACAAATTTTGTCCTTAAAGTGATGCCATGTTGTGGTGCTTCCATGCGGGTCAAAATGTTTAACTCCTTCTCCGGCAGGACATTTTTAGTTTTATTTTTTTTTCCTCATCATCTTCCAAGAGTGATAACGTTTTTATTTATTTTTCTAGCCATATAGCCGTACAAGGGCTTGCTTTTTGTGGGACCAATTGTACTTTCGAAAGACACTATTAATATAAAAATGCAATTCCAGAATTTGCTTTTAGGGTTTTTTATTTATTATGTTCACTATAAGCAAAAACTGACTGAGCAAAATCATACTCCAGGTCAGTACAAGTACGCAGATAGCAAACAGTTTTATTTGTTTTTTTAATTTAAGTGGTGAGAAAATAAAAAGTTCAGGAATTTGTATGTATTTTTTGCTTTTGTCACCATTTTCCTAGACTTCATTTTCATTTTACCAGATCTGTCAGAGGTTTTTTTTTCCTTTTAGCCCTGAGCTAACGTTTTTACCGATACCATTTTGAAGGAAATCGAATGTTTTCATTTCATTGTTGAGGCGGCAAAATAAAATCACAAGTTTGCAGTTTAGATTTTTTTTATTCACTGTTTTTAGATCAAATTAATTTGTTATTCTGATAAATCAGACATTTCTATGCTCTTTGATACCAAATGTGTATTTTTAATTTAATGGTTTTTTTAACCCCCTGGGTTTTTCAGTTTCTGAGTTTCCGTTTTTTGCTCCCCTTCTTCCCAGAGCCATAACTTATTTTTCCGTCAATATGGTCATGTGAGGGCTTGTTTTTTGCGGGACAAGTTGTATTTTTCAACTACGCCATTGGTTTTTCCATATAGTGTACTGGAAAATAAAAAAAAATTCCAAATGCGGTGAAATTGCAAAAAAAAAGTTCAATTCCACATTTTTTTTTTCCTTTTACCATGTTCATCAAATGCTAAAACTGACCTATCACGATTCTTCTGCCCATTACGAGTTCATAGATACCAAACATGTATAGGTTCTTTTTTTATTTAAGTGGTGGAAAAAAATCCAAAGTAATTTTTTTTATTTTTAATGGGGTGGGGGCAATTTAAACTTATATTTTTCATATTTTTAAAAACTTATTTTACTTCACACTTGCTTTAATAGAAGCTGCCATCATCTGATCGTCTGTGTTACACAGAGCAGGGCTTGAGCTATACATAGTTGTGCATAGCAGGATGACCGTAATGACAAACAAAGCCAGCAATAGACCCCAACTGTCATTGCAACCCAGGAATCACGTGACCCGAGTGCCGATGGGAGCGTGTAATGACGTGCGTCCTTGTCCGCGTGTTAAATAGCGCTGTCAGAGACAGACAGTGGGATTTAACAGGTAATAATAAATTTTATTTCTATAGCGTCTATTCTGCAGCCCTTTACATTTTAGAGGGGACTTGTACATACAATGCACATTACAGCATAACAAACACATAGATCAAAACAGATACCAAGAGGAGTGAGGGCCCTGCTCGCAAGCTTACAATCTATGAGGAAAAGGGGAGACACGAGATGTGGATGGTAACAATTGCTTTCATTGTTCGGACCAGCCATAGTGTAAAGGTACCGTCACATTAAGCGACGCTGCAGCGATAGCGACAGCGATGTCAATCGCTGCAGCGTCGCTGTTTGATCGCTGGGGAGCTGTCACACAGACCGCTCTCCAGCGACCAACGATGCCGAGGTCCCCGGGTAACCAGGGTAAGCATCGGGTTGCTAAGCGCAGGGCCGCGCTTAGTTACCCGATGTTTACCCTGGTTACCAGTGTAAAAGTTAAAAAAACAAACAGCACATACTCACCAGCGCGTCCCCCAGCCTCTGCTTCCTGACACTGACTGAGCTCCGGCCCTAACAGCACAGCGGTGACGTCACCGCTGTGCTTTCACTTTCAGTTTAGGGCCAGCGCTCAGTCAGTGTCAGGAAGCAGAGGCTGGGGGACGCGCTGGTGAGTATGTGCTGTTTGTTTTTTTAACTTTTACGCTGGTAACCAGGGTAAACATCGGGTTACTAAGCGCGGCCGTGCGCTTAGTAACCCGATGTTTACCCTGGTTACCAGTGTAAAATATCGCTGGTATCCTTGCTTTTGCTGTCAAACACGGCGATACACGGCGACCTAGCGACCAAATATAGTGCAGACCTTCTAGCAGCGACCAGCAATTTCACAGCGGGATCCAGATCACTGCTGCGTGTCAAATACAGCGATATCGCTATCCAGGTCGCTGCAACGTCACGGATCGCTGGCGATATCGCCTAGTGTGACGGTACCTTAAGGCTCGGGTGTTCATGTAAAGCTGCATGAACCGGTCATCAGCCTAAGTATGTAACAGTACAGACACAGAGGGCTATTAACTGCATAAAGCATATGACAACATGATGCGAGGAACCTGATTATGGTAAAAATTTTGAATGGGCCACACAGGGATAGTTAGCTTAATGTGTTGAAATGGTAGGCCAGTCTGATTAAGTTTTTAGAGCACGCTTAAAACTGTGGGGATTGGGGATTAATCGTATTAACCTGGGTAGTGCATTCCAAAGAATTGGCGCAGCACGTGAAAAGGAGATTTTTGTTTACTTACCGTAAAATCTTTTTCTCCGAGCCAATCATTGGGGGACACAGACCGTGGGGTGTTATGCTGCTTGCCACTAGGAGGACACTAAGTGATGCAAAGAAAGTTAGCTCCTCCCCTGCAGTATACACCCTCCTGCTGGCCCTCAGCTAACCAGTTCGGTGCAAAAAGCAGTAGGAGATCAGTAATAACATATTAGCTTACAGCATGTCATATTATATATGAGAGTATAGCATATCGGATTGTAAAAACAAGCATAAGCCAATACTAGGGTGGGAGCTGTGTCCCCCAATGATTGGCTCGGAGAAAAAGATTTTACGGTAAGTAAACAAAAATCTCCTTTTCTCCTACGCCTCATTGGGGGACACAGACTGTGGGACGTACCAAAGCAGTCCCTGGGTGGGGACAACGTCAGATCAGGCTCTGTGTAACGGCTACTTACAAGTGCGCCACCGCGGCCTGCAGAGTCCGCCTGCCCAGAGTCACATCTGTGGAAGTCTGGGAATTATAATGCTTCAAGAAAGCATGCGGACTGGACGAATCCGCCAACTTGCAGGCGTGTCTTGTTGACGCCTGGTGCCTGGAACCCACGATAGACGGGGAGATAGGCTGTCATCTAACACGGAAGGACTCCTGGATGGTGAAAGAATACACCAGGCTAAATGGCCGATGGAGATGGCTAAACCCTTCCTGTAAAAGTCAGGAAGCCTTCCTCTTACCGGTAGGAAACCCAAGATACAGTGTCCAACCTTCGGAAGGACGCCGTCCTCAAGACATACCTACTCAGAGCACTTGCTCTGTCCGAAATATGGGGACCTCATTCCATTTTGTGGAGTGGTGCCAAAAGAGATGAGGGAAGAACTATGCCCTCATGACAGTAGTAATACAATACCACCTTGGTAACTAGGGACAGGGAAGGCTTGAGGACAACCTTGCCTTGAAGGAAATAAGAGAAAAAAGTCTGAAAAGACCCGTTAGCACCAAAGACTCGTCAGGATGAGGATATCGCCGAGAGAAAAGGGGGCAACCTTCCCTAATAGAATAGATCCCAATGATCTAACGGTATGCGATAGGGAAGAACTACATGTGAAAACATCCTGCGAGGTGGTCCCTACTTGCAGTTTTGTTGCAGAAAGACAGAAAGCTACCAGCTCCGCAAGCGAACTGACGTGGTCAGTGCGGATTTCCGAGGATCACTGGGGCCCTTTCTACTTCTGAAAAGCTTTCGGAAGTGGGAACTGGTACCACGGAATAACCGGAGCATGCAGTGCGAAGGCTCCTGGATCTCGAGGCCGAACAACAAACTCCAGTACACAGGCGATCAGTCAGGACGCCATCCGAGCTACAACTGTAGAGCTCCAGTGAAGGCGGGTCTGATGGAATACTTCCGGTGAAGGTCCCACTCACTTGAGGTGAAACCCTGACGGCGAAATATGTTCGCAGCCCAGAGTTCTACTCCTGGGATATGTACTGCCAAGATCACCGAGTGATAGATCTCGGCCCATGTGAGGTACTTTAGCCATGGTGCTTGAACGTGGGTACTCGCTAGATGAGTGACGTATGACACAGCCGTGGCGTTGTCCGATTGAATTCGGATGGGTTGACCCTCCATAAGGAGTGGACCTACTATAGGACTACCCTTGAGATCTCCAGAGCAATGATCGGGAGAAGAGGACTGGCATTGGAAGTTACTAGTAACCATGGAACCGGGAGAAAAAACTCCGGATGAAGAAGGAGCTCAGAGACTATCGTCTGAAAGGCTGTGCTGAAAACTAACGGAGCAAAGGAAACTGCTTCCATTGTCTTCTCCGTTTTTTTTTTTTTTTTTTTCGGAACCCTCCCAGCAAATCGAATGAAATGAGGGGATGAGTGAGCAAGAGCGCGAGCTCCCTGTTGAAAAAACCATGACCTTGTCTGGAGGGAGATTTACCACCCTTCTAGAAGAATACTGGATCATCCTCAAAAAGGATATCTGCTGGGCTGGAAATGAGGAGTTGTCTAAGTCTAGCCACCAGCCCAGGTGAGAGAGTATCGCAAGTGATATAGACGACTGGTGATATAGACGACTAGTGTGGGTAAACAGTCGTCAAACAGGGTAGGACGACCACGCCTCTAGGTACAAGATGACAGCCGCCATGACCCTTGCGAACACCCTGGATGCGGTAGCAAGGCCGAAGAACAAGGTCATGACTTAAATGCTGTTCACGAATGGAAAAGCAAAGGAATTTTTGAAGAGGTTAGGCATCCCGAATGTCGATGGATGCCAGAAACTGCACCTTTTTTGTTGAAGTAATGGCTGAGCGGAGGAGACTCCATTCGAGGAAGAAGAGGAACCTTGTGAAAAGATTGTTAGAAGGTTGAGGTCCGGGATCGGTCCTACTTATCGTTCCCCCTTTTAGGAACCAAGATCCCTTAGATCTAGACTGTCCTGGACAACCCTTTCACTGTTGGTCGGGGCTGCGGAAACGTACGATTGTTCGTTAGTCTCCCGCTCAGAATATGATTGACCAGCTAAACTGTCTTCAGGAAAGGGATTCTGGTGTGAATTAAAGTAGTTAAGGACTCCAAGCAGGAGACCGTTGCTCTAGTAATCCATGCGGCGGATAGGGAGGTTAAAGGGCTGGACCCGTAGCTGCCAAACGGAACAAACCAGATGTGCTATTTGACAGATCGTGGCATTTTTAATTGAGAACATATCGGGCAGGGATACTGGTAGGTAAACCGCAGGAGATTGTACCCGGTTAATCTGCCGAGTGGCAGAATGCGCCGCTGCTTCCAGCAGGTCATTGCAGAGTTAAAAAATAGGAGCCTCGATCCACCATCCTCTTAACAAGGAAGTGGAGAGGGAAATTCGCCTACTTGCATCTTCTGTTAAATAGTTGCAGAGGGGGGGGCTCAGACGCCCGAAAAAAAGGATGCCACTGTACATCCACAGAGTGCAAGTCTCCGGGTGGACAGGACAGGTTGTCTGGCGTTAGGCCTGGACCTTCGAGTGCCCGTCTGTTGATGGTGTGGAGAGACCGGCGCCCTTTAAAGTGCCTGTCGCCCTTAAAAATCAGACCAGGCATAGCGTCCCACGTAGAGGCTTCTGTCCAGTGAATCGCATATCCGGACTGGATGGCAAAAGCTCTACGAGGGAGTTTAGGCTGAGGGAACTAGTTACCTGGGATAAACTGGGATCAGCGGCAGAGGGCTCCTCATTTATGACCAGCTTCGGATTGGTCATGGTGCCCTCAAGACCAGGGAATACTGGTCGTGTGCCTTTAAGACCAGGGAAAAACTGGTCGTGTGCCTTTAAGACCAGGGAATACTGGTCGTGTGCCTTTAAGACCAGGGAATACTGGTCGTGTGCCTTTAAGACCAGGGAATACTGGTCGTGTGCCTGTAAGACCAGGGAATACTGGTCGTGTGCCTGTAAGACCAGGGAATACTGGTCGTGTGCCTGTAAGACCAGGGAATACTGGTCGTGTGCCTTTAAGACCAGGGATTACTGGTCGTGTGGCTTCAAGACCAGAGAATGCTGGTCGTGTGCCTTTAAGACCAGGGAATGCTGGTCGTGCGCCTTTAAGACCAGGGAATACTGGTCGTGTGCCTTTAAGACCAGGGAATACTGGACGTGTGCCTTTAAGACCAGGGAATGCTGGACGTGTGCGTTTAAGACCCGGGGATACTTACTGGTCCCGTGTCTTTAAAACCCGGGAATTCTGGTCACGCGCCCTTAAGACCAGGGAATACTGGTTACGCGCCTTTAAGACCAGGGAATACTGGTCACGTGCCTTTAAGACCAGGGAATACTGGTCACGTGCCTTTAAGACCAGGGAATACTGGTCACGTGCCTTTAAGACCAGGGAATACTGGTCACGTGCCTTTAAGACCGGGGAATACTGGTCACGTGCTTTTAAGACCAGAGAATACTGGTCGTGTGACTTTAAGACCAGGAATACTGGTCATGCGGGTTAAGTAAAATCTCGCAGCGAGCGAGAAGCGCCAATTCAGAGGGCGGAGCCACAGGCCCGACGTGGGCGGAGCCTCAAAACTTCCATGAATAGGCCCCAGCCGGGGCGTAAATTTCTGCAGCCGGCGTCAGCGTAGAAGTTAGGGGTGGTCACCCGTGCTCGAGAAAATTGGTTGCTTCCGCGTCAGGCGCTAAGCGCCAGGAAAAAAAGGCTAAGCCGCCTTGAGGCGACACAGTGCGCTTCTGGGGTGCGGACTACACATCGGCCGAAGCCGGGAGCTAAATTTGTTAGCCGGCTGGAGCGTTACCTCAGGGAGGTGGCCACAGGGAAGTCTGAGACTGCCTGTCAATATCCCGCTGCAGAAGCCCATTGCTGGCAGGATCCACTTACCAACGGTGCGCGTCCCGGCATGGAGCCGCCGCAGATGTCGGGTATTGCAGCGTGGACGGTGCAGGGATAGAGAGATAAGCCTCAATCCATCATCCCTTTGTTAGGGAGGTGGAGAGGAACCGTCCGCCTCCTTGTGCCATCCGCTTTCACAGTGGTGGGATAGTGGAGGCTGCCCGGACCATGGAGGTGTACATCCATGAAGTTCAGTCCATCGGGACCATGAAGGCACCTTCGCCCCTGAAGGGGATTTCAACTGCGGCCTAGTCCGGCTGAAAAAACCGGGAACTAAATTTATGGAGCCTGCCGGTGGAGCGCGTCGGCGGGCCGCGCGCCGAATGATTGCCGCTGGCGTACCGGCCCATGGCACCCCCAGGACCGCATCTTCCACGCAGTCAGCGTGAGGAAGAATGGCCCCCGAGATCTGCAGGGCGCCTCTCGTCCCAGACGAGAAGCGCCGATAAAGGGGGCGGGGTTAGGGCCGTGGGAGGGATCTGCCCACTGCGGCCTACTCCAGCTGAGAAGCCGGGGACTAAATTTTCGGCCTGCCTGGCGAAGCGCGGCGGCCGCAACGGAGCGACGCTAACCGCCGCAGTTTCCCGACCGCCGGCGCCTCTCTCCAGGGGCTCTGCCGCAAGTACCGCCGGCGCCTGCCCCATAGAGGCCACTGCGGCCTACTCCGGCTGAAAAGCCGGGGACTAAATTTCCGGCCTGCCCGGCGGTGTGCGGCGGCGCGGCCGCAAAGCTATCTGGAGCGCAGGAGGGGAACTCCTGATATACTCACAGTCCTGTAATGCAGGTCCCCCTGTACCTGCGCGCTCCATCCTCATCCTCTCTCTGTAATCCCTTTGGCTCCAAGTATGCAACGCCATGTAAAGTGGGCCTTGTATGTCGGGCCCCCGGAGAGGAACATGAGAGCCAGGCTCTATGTGCTCGCCGTCTTGCAGGGGGAAGGGAAATCGGGACCAAAGATGGAAACCCGTTGCCCCAGTAAAAATTGGCGTGCTCCAACGTCGCAGGAGAGGGACGGGGAGGTATACTCGCCGTGCTCGCCTGTTGCTGGTTCGGGGGAGAGCGGGTCCCATAAAAAAGGATCCGTCGCCCCCTTCACTCCGTTGAATAAAAAATAAAAATTTACAGAAAAATAAAAATTAAAATTAAAATAAGAAAGTTGGGGTCTGAAAACAGACCCAAGTGCCTCCTACAGACACTAAGCAAGAACTGGTTAGCTGAGGGCCAGCAGGAGGGTGTATACTGCAGGGGAGGAGCTAACTTTCTTTGTATCACTTAGTGTCCTCCTAGTGGCAAGCAGCATAACACCCCACGGTCTGTGTCCCCCAATGAGGCGTAGGAGAAAACTCTTGGAGACAGGAGTGGTAGGTTCTAATTATGGAGAATGCTAACCTCAGGTCATTAGCAGAACGGAAGGCACGGGTAGGGTGGTAGACAGATGAGGGAGGAGATGTAGGGTGGTGCTGAACCATGGAGTGCTTTGTGGGTGAGGGTAATACATTTGTACTGGATTCTGGAGTGGATGGGTAACCAGTGTAATGACTGGCACAGGGTAGAGGCATCAGTGTAACGGTTGGTGAGGAATATGATCCTGGCTGCAGCATTCAAAACAGATTGGAGAGGGGGGAGATTGGCAAGAGGGAGACCGATTAGTAGAGAGTTACAATAGTCCAGACGAGAATGAATAAGAGCAACAGTGAGAGTTATTGCAGAGTCGAAAGTAAGAAAGGGTCGAATTCTAGAAATGTTTTTGAGGTGCAGATAACAAGAGCGAGCCAGTGATCGGATGTGGGGGGTGACAAAGCTCGGAATCAAGTACAACCCCTGGCAAAAAATATGGAATCACCGGCCTTGGAGGATGTTCAGTTTAATTTTGTAGAAAAAAAAAACCGGATCACAGACATGGCACAAAACTAAAGTCATTTCAAATGGCAACTTTCTGGCTTTAAGAAACACTAAAAAAAATCAAGAACAAAAAATGTGGCAGTCAATAATGGTTACTTTTTTTTAACCAAGCATAGGGGAAAAATTATGGAATCACCTTGTAAATTTTCATACCCAAAAATAACACCTGCATTAAATCAGATCTGCTCGTTAGTCTGCATCTAAAAAGGAGTGATCACACCTGGAGAGCTGTTGCACCAAGTGGACTGACATGAATCATGGCTCCAACACGAGAGATGTCAATTGAAACAAAGGAGAGTATTATCAAACTCTTAAAAGAGGGTAAATCATCACGCAATGTTGCAAAAGATGTTGGTTGTTCACAGCCAGCTGTGTCTAAAATCTGGACCAAATGCAAACATGGGAAGGTTGTTAAAGGCAAACATACTGGTAGACCAAGGAAGACATCAAAGCGTCAAGACGGGAAACTTAAAGCAATATGTCTCCAAAACAGGAAATGCACAACAAAACAAATGAGGAATGAATGGGTGGAAACTGGAGTCCACATCTGTGACTGAAATGTAAGGGTATGTTTCCACGTTCAGGAAACGCTGCGTGTTTGACACTGCATTGAGCCACAGCGTCAAACACGCATGGTCCAGATGTTACAGCATAGTGGAGGGGATTTCATGAAATCCCGTCTCCACTATGCATTAGTAGACGCATGCGTCAGTCCCGCGGAAACGGACATGCGGTGCGTCTTTTAAGAACGCAGCATGTCCTTGCATTGCTGAAACAATGCAAGGACAATGCAGGTGACCTGCCAGTGACCTCAGGTGCAGATTTGGTCAGGATTTTACCTGAGTAAAATCCTGACCAAATCCTGATGCAATCCTGAACGTGGACACATACCCTAAGAAACCACCTAAAGGAAATGGGATTTACATACAGAAAAGCTAAACAAAAGCCATCATTAACACCTAAACAGAAAAAAACAAGGTTACAATGGGCTAAGGAAAAGCAATGGTGGTCTGTGGATGACTGGATGAAATTCCTATTCAGTGATAAATCGCAAATCTGCATTGCGCAAGGTGATGATGCTGGAACTTTTGTTTGGTGCCATTCCAATGAGATTTCTAAATATGACTGCCTGAAGAGAACATGCAAATTTCCACAGTCATTGATGATATGGGGCTGCATGTCATGTAAAGGCACTGGGGAGATGGCTGTCATTACATCTACTATATAATTGTCTAAGGGTCACTTCAGTCTGTCTGTCCTTCTGTCTGTCTGTCGCGGTTATTCATTCGCTGATTGGTCTCACCAGCTGCCTGTCATGGCTGCTGCGACCAATCAGCGACGCGCACAGTCCAGAAGAAAATGGCCGCTCCTTACTCCCCGCACTCACTGCCCGGCGCCCGCATACACCCCTCCGCTCACACAGGGTTAATGCCGGCGGTAACAGACCGCGTTATGCCGCGGGTAACGCACTCAGTTACCGCTGCTATTAACCCTGTGTGACCAAGTTTTTTACTATTGACGCAGCCTATGCAGCGCCAATAGTAAAACCATCTAATGTTAAAAATAATAATAAAAAAAAAAAAAATGATAATATACTCACCTACGCCGCCTTTCCCGCTCCTCGCGATGCAACCGGCACGTTCCGTTGTCACGGATGGTCTGGCAGAAGTACCTGCCATGACATCACGGTCATGTGACCGCGACGTCATCGCAAGTCCTACGCGCCTGCGCGGAAAGGACCTGCCGTGACGTCACAGTCATGTGACCGCGACGTCATCACAGGCCCTGCGCGAGCAGGCTGGGACCGGAAGCTGCCGCCTGTACCTCGCACAGGCGACAGAACTACAAGTATGGTGAGTATGTTAGAACTACAAGGGGCCCTCGGATTGGAAGGTGAGTATGTTTATTTTTTAATCTGTGACATACGTGGCTGGGCAATATACTATGTGGCTGGGCAATATACTACGTGGCTCTGTGCTGTATACTACATCGCTGTGCAATATACTGCGTGGTTCTGTGCAATATACTACATCACTGGGCAATATACTACGTGGCTCTGTGCTGTATATTACGTCACTGGGCAATATACTACGTCACTGGGCAATATACTACATGGCTGGGCAATATACTACATGGCTGGGCAATATACTACATGGCTGGGCAATATACTACATGGCTGGGCAATATACTACATGGCTGGGCAATATACTACGTGGCTCTGTGCTGAATACTACGTCACTGGGCAATATACTGCGTCACTGGGCAATATACTACGTCACTGGGCAATATACTACGTCACTGGGCAATATACTACATGGCTGGGCTATATACTACGTGGCTGGGCAATATACTACGTTGCTCTATGCTGTATACTACGTCACTGGGCAATATACTACATCGCTGGGCAAAATACTACGTGGCTGGGCAAAATACTACGTCACTGGGCAATATACTACGTGGCTGACTAATATACTACGTGGGCTGTGCTATATACTACGTGGACATGCCTATTCTAGAATACCTGATGCGTTAGAATCGGGCCACCATCTAGTCTTCAATAAATGCACAAGTTTATGATGATATTTTGGACACTTTTCTTATCCCATCAATTGAAAGGATGTTTGGGGATGTTTAAATCATTTTTCAAGATAATGCATCCTGCCATAGAGCAAAAACTGAAAACATTCCTTGAAAAAATACACATAAGGTCAATGTCGTGGCCTGCAAATAGGTCGGATCTCAATCCAATTGAAAATCTTTGGTGGAAGTTGAAAAATATGGTCCATGACAAGGCTCTAACCTGCAAAACTGATCTGGCAACAGCAATCAGAGAAAGTTGGAGCCAGATTGATGAAGAGTACTGTTTGACACATTAAGTCCATGTTTCAGAGACTGCAAGCTGTTGTAAAGCCAGACGTGGTGCAACAAAATACTAGTGATGTTTTGGGGGGGGGGGGGGGGGGGGTTTGTTTGTTTTTCATGATTCCATAAATTTTTCCTGAGAATTGAGTGATTCCATAAGTTCTCCCCTATGCTTGGTTAAAAAAAATAACCATTACTGACTACCACATTTTTTGTTCTTGATTTCTTTTACTGTTTCTTAAAGACAAAAAGTTGCCATTTGAAATGACTTTAGTTTTGTGCCATGTCTGGTCTGCTTTTTTTCTACAAAACAAAAACAACTGAATGAACATCCTCCAAGGCCGGTGATTCCATAATTTTTGCCAGGGGTTGTATGACCCTACGACAGCGGGCATGTTGCTGTTGAGTAATGGTGGAACCACACACAGAGATGGCAATGTCAGGCATAGGTACATTAGTAGAGGGAGGAAATACAAAGAGTTCAGTTTTTGACAGGTTCAGTTTCAGATAGAGGGAGGACATGATGTTAGAGACTGTGGTAAGACTTACTGGCGTTTTCTAAAAAGACAGGCATGATATCAAGAGAAGTATATAATTGGGTGTCATCAGCATAGACATGGTACTGGAAACCAAATCTATCGATTGTTTGACCAATAGGGGCAGTATACAGAGAAGAGGAGGGGCCTAGAACCGATCCTTGAGGAACCCCAACAATAAGGGGACGATGAGAGGAGGAGGAGCCAGCAAAAGATACAGTGAAGGAGCGGTCAGAGAGATAGGAGGACCAGGAGAGAACGGTGTCCTTGAGGCCGATGGAGCGGAGCATAGTGAGGAGGAGCTGATGATCCACAGTGTCTAATGCTGCAGAGAGATCCAAGATAATTAGCAGGGAGCAGTGACCGTTCGATTTATTTGTTAGTAGATCATTAAAGACTTTAGTAAGGGCAGTAGAGTGTAAAGAGCGGAAACCAGATTATAAAGGGTCGAGAAGAGAGTTATCGGAGAGATAGCGGATAAGACGGTAGCAGACCAGGTGTTCGAGGAGTTTAGAGATGAAGGGAAGATTAGAGACAGTTCTATAGTTAGCAGCAGTTTTGATCGAGGGATGGTTTTTTTAAGTAATGGATGTATGACGGCATGCTTAACCCCTTACCGACCTCCACCGTACTATTACTGCGGAGGTCGGTACCCCCACTTTGATGCGGGCTGCGGCAGAGAGCCCGCATCAAAGCCGGGACATGGCAGCTGTTTTGAACAGCTGACATGTGCCCGCAATAGCGGCAGGTGAAATCGCGATTCACCCGTCGCTATTAACTAGTTAAATGCCGCTGTCAAACACCGACAGCGGCATTTAACTGGCGCTTCCGGCCATCAGGCCGGAAATGAGCGCATCGCCGACCCCTGTCACATGATCGGGGGTCAGCAAAGCGTCGGCATAGCAACCAGAGGCCTCTATGGTTGTTGATGCCGGCTTGCTGTGAGCGCCACCCTGTGGTCGGCGCTCATAGCAAGCCTGTAATTCAGCTACATAGTAGCGATCTGATGATCGCTCCTATGTAGCAGAGCCGATCAGGCTATGCCAGCTTCTAGTCTCCCATGGAGGCTATTGCAGAATGGCAAAAGTAAAAAAAAAAAAAAAAAAATTAAAAAAATTAAAAAAAATAAAAAAGTTTAAATCACCCCTCTTTCGCCCCATTCAAAATAAAAAAATCAAACCTACACATATTTGGTATTGTCGCGTTCAGAATCGCTCGATCAATTAAAAAAAAGCATTAACCTGATCGCTAAACATAGCGAGGAAAAAATTTGAAACGCCAGGATTACGGTTTTTTTGGTCGCCGCGACATTGTATTAAAATGCAATAATGGGCGATCAAAAGAGCATATCTGCACCAAAATGGTATCATTAAAAACATCAGCTCGGCACGCAAAAAATAAGCCCTCACCTGACCCCAGATCACGAAAAATGAAGACGCTACGGGTATTGGAAAATTGAGCTTTTTTTTTTTTTTTTTTTTTTTTTTTTAAAAGCAAAGTTTGGATTTTTTTTTTACCACTTAGATAAAACGTAACTAGATATGTTTGGTGAAGAAGATGAATAAACTTGGCACTCAATGTGAATCAGAAAGCTTCTTGTTTATTAGTGCATCCAGACAAAAAAAACTGCTAAACGTTTTCGGTCCAACACAGGACCTTCGTCAGAGCGTTTCTTTAACATGAACTGGATGTAGAAGCAGGTAAAATGCATAAATGAATGAGCGTCCAAAAGAAAAGGAAATGCAGCGGCAGGTATAAGCTGAAGGATTGGAGGACACTGCTTATGGAGAAAGCGCCACGATAAGGAGCAAGGCCTTGCAAGGAGTACCGCGCTGGAGGTCCGGATCCTGAGAAGCAATGTGCCGTGCAATGAAATGTTTAAAAAGGGTTGGGTTTTTTTTTTACCTACATGAAGGTAGTTGGGGCAAATTATTTTTTTTTGCAACTGGGTTTCATTAAATTAAAAAAAAAAAAATTTGCAGTTTGCCTTTCATATCCTCTTTGTAGTCTATTGATGGCTGCAGAATCAGAATGAGTTAACGGAGCTTTATTTTTCCAGATTTGTTGGACATGACTGACACACGAGTATTTACAGATTCTTTTCCTGCACCTGTTAGTGGGAAAGCCCCACAGACTGCAAAGCTCTACAGTCCAGAAAATGGCTGCTGATGGAGGCGCATGTGACCAGACCTGTCCAACAGTGCTTTCTACCCAAGCTACTTTTCTATTGGAAAAAATAAAAGGACAGTTCTGGTCACATGCGCCATCCATCCACTCAACTCCCCCTCTCGCCATCTATCTTATCTTAATTAGCGTAAAGAGCCGAGAAAAAAATTAGTTATACAACAGACATGTTAAAAATTGCAGTCCCCTCTGCCCCCATTTTACATATATTTGCACACACAATCCTTGAGTATCTGCGTCCTAAAACCCCCATCGATTGCTCATAAGGTGTTAATAGGCGCACACACAGCAGTGCAGGCTCAGACTTCCTACTGAGCCTGTGCACGCACTATAGATATACTGTAACGGCCTACGAGATGTTAGACCATGTGCACAAGTTCAGAATTTGATCAGTATTTTACCTCCGTATCTGTAAGCCAAAATCAGGAGTGGAACAATCGGAGGAAAAGTACAACATCAATGCGTCACCACTTCTGTATTTATCACCCACTCCTGGTTTTGGCTTACACATACTGGCATCACCGGTAACTACTGTGACTGGGGAGCGCATCCATTGTTACAGTTGAATCATTTAACCCCTTCACCCACAGACAATTTTCCAGGACTATATTAATCTTTACCGAGGGCCCAATAACCATCATGCAGGTAGTTGCCGAATACCTGACTGTTCTGCCCAGGGCAGATCTCTGCTGATACAGATGTCAGTGGCTTCTATCAACTTCATGATGACAGAGCAAGCGGCTTTTCTTCTGCTCTACTCACGAGGCGTGACTGCTGATATCCTGCTGACCGACAGCCAGCGCTCTGCTGCATAACTGCTGGGAGACGGCTGTCAATCAGCAGGACATCGGGACTCATATCTCGTCAATATAGCAGCTGAAAGAAGAGCTACTGTGTTGATGTAGAGAAGCTGAATCAACGGCATGAGTGGTCAGTGACAGGTAGTTGCTAGCTAGTTAGCAACTACCTGCCTGTTCATTTTCTGGCTCATTGTAAAGCCCCCGTCACACAGAGATCGCTAGCGAGATCGCTAGCGAGATCGCTAGCGAGATCGCTGCTGAGTCACAAGTTTTGTGACGCAACAGCGACCTCAGTAGTGATCTCGCTATGTGTGACACGTACCAGCGACCAGGCCCCTGCTGCGAGATCGCTGGTCGTGTCGGAATGGCCTGGGCCGTTTTTTGGTCGTTGAGGTCCCGCTGACATCGCTGAATCGGTGTGTGTGACACCGATCCAGCGATGTCTTCACTGGTAACCAGGGTAAACATCGGGTTACTAAGCGCAGGGCCGCGCTTAGTAACCCGATGTTTACCCTGGTTACCAGCGTAAATGTAAAAAAAAAAAAACAGTACATACTCACCATCTGATGTCCGTCAGGTCCCTTGCCGTCTGCTTCCTGCTCTGACTGAGTGCCGCCGTACAGTGAGAGCACAGCACAGCAGTGACGTCACCGCTGTGCTGTACTTTCACTTTCACTTTGTGGCGCTCAGTCAGTGTGGGAAGCAGACGGCAAGGGACCTGACGGACATCAGATGGTATGTACTGTTTGGGTTTTTTTTACATTTACGCTGGTAACCAGGGTAAACATCGGGTTACTAAGCGCGGCCCTGCGCTTAGTAACCCGATGTTTACCCTGGTTACCCGGGTGCTGCAGGGGGACTTCGGCATCGTTGAAGACAGTTTCAACGATGCCGAAGTCGTTCCCCTGATCGTTGGTCGCTGGAGAGAGCTGTCTGTGTGACAGCTCCCCAGCGACCACACAACGACTTACCAACGATCACGGCCAGGTCGTATCGCTGGTCGTGATCGTTGGTAAATCGCTATGTGAGACGGGGCCTTAAATAAAATGTAGTCCTGGATAACCCCTTAGCAGCTGTCAGATTGACAGTGGTACTTATGTGAAAAAATAAAATAAAACTATGCCAATACAATGGGATTAACCACAAAATTACTGTTTACTTATTAATGAAAAGACAAAGATCAATTGATAAAAAAATAGAAACAGGTTTCCATTTGGGTTATCCATTACACAGGTTTCACTTATCTGAACTGTCTAACCAAGTTACCATTTAAAGGGAACCTGTCACCAGGTTCACCTGATATGAGTTACAGCCATCACCTTTCAGGGCTGATATCCAACATTCTATAATGCTGTATATCAGCCCCCAACCCGACCTAGAAGAACTGAAAACTAACTATTAGGCTTCTTGCCGCTGTGCTTTTGTAGCCCCAATAGATTTCTATGGGGCCGCAAAAATGGGCTGCATAAGTTTGTTGGAGCACCGTATGGAAGTATTTACAGCCGTGAAAAAATATCGAGCCTGCTCAATATATTTTTCACGGCTTACGGACATGGCCCCATTGAAAATCAATGGGGCCGCAAAAACAACTGAAGCTTGTTTTTGTGGTGCACCGTCAAGAACGTATTTGCGGATTGCGGACACCCCTCAGGTGAGTAGTATAACAGTTACTTTTCAGACATGCAGTCCACCATAGTTATTGGTACACCTTAAGTTAATCCCTGTTTATTTGGTGCCTGCCTTTTTTCTCCGAATATACACATTTCAATGACGCTACTAACACAGTCATTTGATGGGTGACTTATGGCAGCCAGTGGTCTGCTGAAGGCCCTATAACTATTTCATAATATAAAAAATGTGTGAATGTGTGAATGTGTGTGTGTGTGTGTGTGTGTGTGTGTGTACATATATATGAGTGAGTGTGTGTGAGTGAGTGAGTGAGTGAGTGTGTGTGTGTGTGTGTATATGAGTGTGTGAATGCGTGTGTGTGTGTATTTTGTTTTTTGATAGTGTATAGATGGACATGTATATATATTACACACGTGAGTGGAGGTGTGTGCGTGTATAATCAGCCAGTTAATTGATATGAAAATGCCTATGATCAATTTCCAGCCCCTGTCACTCCAGTTTTATGCCACGCCCAGAGCCACCTCTAACCTAGATGACTGCTCATTTGCTTGATATCACACAGCACGGAGGCCACCAATCAAGCAGGACGAAACTGCACTGGTGGGGACAGAGGCTAGAGTGACCATGGCTTCACTTCTACAAAAAGCTCTGCAGCCTCATCTGCATATATCAATTAAAATGCTAATTTCCCAGTAAAAGACAGATCATGCAAAGATATTGCTGGCCTAGTCTTTGACAGTGCTACCTGCAAATTTAAGTAGTTTGGGGTGATGAAAGGAGGATGGAGGGGTGAGAATCTGTAAGTAAAAAGATTTTTCTACTATTTGCACATCCAAAGTACCTTTGATTTGGTCTCCGTTTTTGGTGTTCCATCTGCTTTATTATTCATCTTAGGAGTTGGGGTCAATTTAACATCTGAAAGTCCCATAAGTTCTGGGCTACCAGCCATGCCTGTCAAAGATATCACCATACTTAATTTTAAACCAGCACAGTAAAAAGGGAACCCGTCACATTTTACATGACATTCGATTTGTGGACAGAATGGTGTTAAGAAGAAGGATATTTAGAATTGTTGGAAAAGATTCAGTATATCTTCCATCTTATTCACTCAAATCCCTGCTGTTTATATCCATACGAGTCCAGTGGGTGGTCCTCTTCAGTGATTGACATCAATTACTGCATTAGACATATGCAAAATTCAATAAACACATGTGTATCCACTGGAAATAACCTATACACATGACCACAACTGTAAATATTTCATAAAATTAAAAAGGTTATTGATTACCTGGTACTATAGTAATAGCAAAGTCAGAAAGGGAACACATTCCTTAGAGGAATGAAATTACATAGGTGTGGTTAGAAAATTATCAGTTTACATACACCATATAGTACATGACAGTAGTCTATTGAATGGTAAGTGCTGCCAAGAGTAACCAAATGTATAATAGTGAAAATATGAATAGTTATTCAAATTGATTACAATGCAATAGAACTTTTCCAGACATTACGGTAAAGTGTCACTTCCCTCGGGTAAGTTGTGGGCGAAACACGAGTTGGGAAAATCATATCGTGGGGTTTATTATCTTGTCAGCCTTTATTATTATAAATTTGTGGATGCATATGTTTGTTATGACCAAGTCACATCAACCTAGGTATATATGCACTCAAACAAGTTTTGATATGATTAATACATTTGTTTTTTCTCATTGCACTTGCCACTTTATACTACATGGTTACACAACTAGGATTCAACTACTTTTTGATATATTCAAAATATTTTCTGCATATATGTTTGAAGGTGCACATTTACATGGTCATTTCTGCATCTACTTTAGGGATATCTAACCATTTGCAGTATCACACACATTTATCAGATTTGCTGACTAATAGATATTTCTACTACATATAGTCATGGCCGAAAGAGAGAGAGAGAGAGTGTGAGTGTGAGTGTGAGTGTGAGAGTGAGAGAGAGAGAGAGAGAGAGAGAGAGAGAGAGAGAGAGAGAGAGAGAGAGAGAGAGAGAGAGAGAGAGAGAGAGAGAGAGAGAGAGTATATGTATTGGACCGCCACAAAAAAACCCGCAAACTTGACATAATTTCACACAAAGCCACAAAAATGAGCAGGACAAAAATTGTTGGAATCCTCAGCTTAATATTTAGTTGCACCCTCTTTGGAATACATAACTTCAATCAATTCCTTCCTATAACCATCAACAAGCTTCTTACACCTCTCAACTGGAATTTTGGACCAATCTTTTGCAAACTGCTCAAGGTCTCTCCTATTTAAAGGGAACCTGTCACCCCGTTTTTTCAGTATGAGATAAAAATACTGTTAAATAGGGCCTGAGCTGTGCGTTACAATAGTGTATTTTGTGGACCCCGATTCCCCACCTATGCTGCCGAAATACGTTAGCAAAGTAGCCGTTTTCGCCTGTCAATCAGGCTGGTCTGGTCAGATGGGCGAGGTGACATCGCTGTTTCTTCCCCCAGATCTTGCTTATTTTTCCATTGGTGGCGTAGTGGTTTGCGCATGCCCAAGTGCCGAATCCACTGCACAGGGGAGGGAAAATAGTGCGATCTGCGCTACTCCCCTGGTGATCAGTGGGGGCGGCCATCTTCCTGTGGCCGCGCGTGCGCAGATCGAGCGCTCTGCTGCCCGGGGCTTCAGGAAAATGGCCGCGGGATGCCGCGCGTGCGCAGATGGAGATCGCGGCAGCCATTTTCCTGAAGCAGAGTTCGCATCTCGGCTTCAGGAAAATGGCCACCGCGATCTCCATCTGCGCGCGGCATCCCGTGGCCATTTTCCTGAAGCCCCGGGCAGCAGAGCGCTCCATCTGCGCACGCGCGGCCACAGGAAGATGGCCGCCCCCACCGATCACCAGGGGAATAGCGCAGATCGCGCTCTTTTTCCTCACCTATGCAGTGTATTCGGCACTTGGGCATGCGCAAACCACTACGCCACCAACGGAAAAATAAGCAAGATCTGGGGGAAGAAACAGCGATGTCACCACGCCCATCCGACCAGACCAGCGTGAGTGACAGCCCAAAACGGCTACTTTGGTAACATATTTCGGCAGCATAGGTGGGGAAATCAGGGTCCACAAAATACACTATTGTAATGCACAGCTCAGGCCCTATTTAATTGTATTTTTATCTCATACGGAAAAAACGGGGTGACAGGTTCCCTTTAAAGGGTACCATCGCCCAACATCAAAATTAAGATCTCCCTACAGGTGTTCAATGGTATTTAGATCCAGACTTCTTGCTGGCCATTTTAGAACTCTCCAGCGCTTTGTTTTCATCCATTTCTCAGTGTTTCTTGAAGTATTTTTGGGGTCATTGTCCTGATGGAAATATAAAGGCACGGATGATTGACCTCGTGGAGACCAAAACTAGGCACTGCTCCTGATAGCCAGTTTCCTACTCCACACTGATGAGGGGCAAAAACCCCGAAACAGCTGTCTGTGGATGGATACCATGCTTGGCATAGGTGGTTTTCCTTTATTGGATGTTTTCCTTTATTGGATGCTGCCCTTCCCTTGGTTGTTCCTTCCCGGGGAAAGGCCTGGCTATTCACTGCCTGCGTTGAGAAACACGTGATGGTGTCTCCGCAGTTCCTCTACTTGCATTGTCCTGATGGAAGACCTATGATCTAGGGCACAAACCCAGCTTTTCTTTCAATGGACACTACAATATTGCAACCAAAAACAAAAATCCTTTGGAAATCTTCATATTTCAAGATACCTTGCACAATTGTCAAGGCACCCAGTGCTAGAGGCAGCAAAACAACCCTAAGCCATTTTGAATTTCCACCATATTTGACTGCAGATCCTGTGTTCTTTTCTTGGTAGGCCTCGTCCCGTTTTCAGTAACCAGTAAAATGATGCATTTTACCAAAAAGCTTCATCTTGGTCTCATCTGTCCACAAGACTCTTTTCTTGAAGGATTTAGGCTTACTCGCTTCAGGCTTTTTCGCCGGAGACAAAAAACATTGCAATGGACGTTTTTTCAAGAATCCGGAAGCGGCAGATTTGCCGGATCCGGCGAAAACCGGACGAAACGCAATGTCATCCGGTGCAATCCGGCACTAATGCAAGTCTATGGGAAAAAAACCTGATCCGGCGGCAACATTCGCCTGATCCGGTTTTTTGAAAATTAGCCGGATTTAGCCTGACACTGAAAACCTGATGTGTGAAAGTAGCCTTAGGAACTTGTTTGGGGCTGTTAATCCACCATAAAGACCATCATGCATTGCAACCTTTCATCAAATTTTCTCTGCTGTCCAGGGAGATTAGCTACAGTGCCATGGTGTGAAAAGGTCTTGATTATGTTGTGCATCATGGGCAAAGGAACATCAAGATCTCTGGAGATGGACTTGAGAACCAAAATTGTTGTACAATATCATCAATGTAAAGGTTACAAGTCCTCAGACCGTTCTCTCCTTTCTGTTCTCCATGTTTAGTGCACAATGCACACACACAAACACAATGTAAAGATTGAGCCAACTTCTCTCCTTTTTGGCTTCAGGTGTGATTTTCATATTACCCACATCTGCGACTTGGCACAGGTGAGTTTGAACGATCACCACATGCTTGAAACAGTTGTTTACCCACAATTTTGGAAAGGTGACAACTTTGTCTGGCCCATTTTTGGGGTTGTGTGGGAAATTATGTCCAATTTGCCTTTTTTTTGTTACAATACACACAAAGGAAATAAACATGTATAACAAAACATTATTCAATTTCTGTAACAATACCATCACTTTCAGCCATGACTGTGGATGCACTTATGGCTATATAATTCATTAAACCTACTGGTCATCTAATTCTGACATTTCATGACACTATACCATAAAGTCTGGAACAGTTGTGTTGCACTGTAATCAATTTGAGTAACTTTTCATACATTTGCCTATTCTTGGCAGCACTTACCATTCAATAGACTATTGTCATGTGCTATATGTTGTATGTAAATTGATCATTTTCTACCCTCACTTATGTAATTTTAACCCGTTAAGGAATATTTTCCTTTTCTGATTTTATTATTGTACCATGTGATCAATAAACAGTTGTGGGTCAGGTTTATAGGTTATTTCCATTTCTGCATGCAGTCTTAGGCAAGGACTGTCAATTTCTGAACAAGCCCACCCACTGGATACAACTTTTCCCAGATAATAGTTTCAACATAAAAGGACATCCATATTGTTGTAGCTTACCTGAGTTATTGGCCATGTTGCCTCCCATATAGGGAGGTCCCTGTGTATTCATCATTGCGGCCATACTGTTCATGCCTTGACCATATGGAGGTCCAGCTCCCATCATACCAGCTTGATTCATGTTAGGGTAGCCAGGTGATCTAGGATAAGGAAGAACCAAAAAACATATGCATAAAAAGCATGACCCAAAACCTAACTCTTTAATAATTTATTAAGAAAATGGGTAGCGGTTCTCACCTATTCTGTATGGAGTTGGCAGTGCCATGCATTCCAGCTGCCTCTTGTGCTTTACGATTCATACCAGGAGGAGGACACATCCCACTTCCAACTTGTGGTGGCATGTTCCCCATATTTGGACCAAATGGTCGGTTGCCCATTGCCGAATGGCCCATGCGCCCTCCATATTGTGGCATGCCTCCTTGGCCATGCATCTGACCACCTGCAACAAGAGGAGCCATGCCAGCCCCTGGATAACCTGCATTTGCCATTGTATTATAATTTGGCTGCCTGGGGTAACCCCCTGTGAAGAAAAAAGAAAAAATTTAAAATAGAACTTGAATTTTAATCTCTTTGCCTTGAGCAGAATGCTCTACTCTTTAGAATAAAATAAAATACAGAAAAGATTACATTCACTTAGCAAGGCTATTGTAATATAAAAAAACACACCTTGGGGACCATATTGTCCTCCCTGAGGTCCATAACTACCCATAGAGTTCTGCTGATAGGGTCCCATTCCAGCATGCATCTGGCCCCCAGATGACTGACGTGGAGAAAGTGCTTGGCCAGGCTGTGGAGATCCATACTGAGGGATTTGAGTATTCCTCTGCATGTACCCTGTGGGAAGCAGACATGATACTACTTACTGAAGGGGTCATTTCTATTTACCTTCATTTTACAAGCCTCCAATGACATCATTTCATATTCTAACAATAATCTAATGCTTTATGTGAAGCGTGAACTGGACTAAAAGTACTTTTTACCTCTCTCTTGTCCAAGACCAGCCTGGTTCATCGTAGGGTGAATTAAACCATCTGACTGTCCACTAGGAGGACGTGGTGGCATCTGAGTTCCTGGGAGAGATTGAATAAAATAAAATTTAGGTGACCTATTTTGAGCACATTGACCAGAAAAGCCAATTCCAAACAAAGTTGTTTCAGAAGGTCTCAACATGGTCATAATACCTAAACCGAGAATTAATGCAAACGCTAAAAAGCAGCCACATTTGGCTTACTAAATAAAGCCTAAAGAAAGTGAAAGACAAGTAAAAAACTAATTAAGGCATTTGTGTATATGTGGGGATAGACAGGCATACTCAAATCTGTCATACAATGGGTAAACCAAAGATCACTAAGGCACTCACCTGGAACAGATGTCGGGGACAGTGGACCAGAACGAGACGGTGCCACGCTGACTGGAGAGCCAACAGGGGAGGGTGAGGGACCCCTGATTCCCGGCAAGTGGGGTGATGTATGAGGAGAGAAAGGTGACTGAGCTGGATTGCTCTGTTCGCCCTGACTGCTGGAGATCCCAGAAGTGCTGACACCTGGACTTAGAGCACCCTCAGCACCCATTGGTAGGTCATCAATTGAACCAGAAAGATCCTGTGAAGACAGATTAACAGTTAACAAAAAACATGGTCTTGTTTGCTATTTATTAATTCTGTACATTAAATACAAGGTTATCATTGACATATTACGCTTCAAATCAGGTATCTTGAATAAAGGGTACAGTTATGAGCCTGCATTTTATAAAAATAAGTACGTAATATAGGCTATAAGGAGAGAGTAGAACGGTGAAAAATTAGATTCATAAACTGAAGGTAAGCGCGTTTTTGCACTTACTACCTCTTACCAGCACATTAATCTTCCAAAGATTACATTACGTGTGACAAAAGGATATTTAGACAGTTAGAGCAGTAAGACTGCACACTAGCCCAACACAAGAGCTAGTAAAAGCAGACAGACAATATATCAGCATTTAAAGGAAAACTGTCAGCAGGTTTTTAGACCATAAACTGAAATGTTGCTTATAGCTATCTTTACTTTATAAGCCAGTTTCTCTGGTTTTAGAAATCCGTGGATGAATGCCTCTGCACATAAGCTCACAATGGCAGGGAGCTTGGCCTGCACTTAGCTCTCCAGGCTATCTCCCCCTTTCTTTTTCTGCTGCAAGCATTCTGGCAGTGACCAACAGATGACTCTTCCCTGTGACCTCCTTCCCAAACCCAAGACCTTGTGCAAGCACAGTCATTCCCAAAGGTGGCTTATGCACACAGTGGGGTCCTGATTATGTACGACAGACAAAACTATCAATCTGCGCAAGCATCGCTTCCGGGAATGACCACGCCTGCGCAGGGTCTTGGGCGGGAGAGATTACAGGGAAGAGTGACCTGTCAGTCACCGAGAGGAAGGCAGTGTCCGAAAGAGGTAAAGAAGCCAGCTCATTTATATATAAACATTCACAAATGGATTACTAGAAAATGGAGAAATGGGCTTCCAATACAAAGATATAGACATGATCAACATTTCAGATGCTTCACACATTATGTTAGCTAAGGGTCTAAAAACCTGCTGAAAGTTTCCCTTTAAAAGCAGCTGGATGTTTCTCTAAGGACAAATGGCATTTAACAACATGATTAACCAATATTTAGTCTATTGAAATAAGTTGAACTTTATGGACCTGTGTCTTTTTTCCAACAAGTGTAACTATTACAAAAAGATTATAAAACCTTGATTTGCAAGACATTTTATGGGAAGATTTACTTAGTTTGGCACAAGCCTTCATTACACTGAGGAAGGACTAACTATATCTTTTATAAATTTGGTGCATCTCTGAATATCAGCTATGAGCAGGTGTGGGATTGCACCCTAATTTGACAATTTTGAAAGGGCACAAATTTTAATGCAAAAGTACTGGGTCAAGATTTGAGCCTTAAGGCAAAATGACTGGTACAAAGCCTTTGATACATTACCCCTTGGGAGTTCCTCACCTTTCAAATGACTTTCCAGGATTAGAAAAACATTGCTTCCACCTCCGAAAAATAGTGCCAAACTTGCTAATGGGTTGCTACTGTATTGCAGCTTAGTTACATTGAATTCACTAGGGTTAAAGGCAGTTAATCAATAGGATCAACCCTCCTAAGCAGTCTGTATGGGCATGTAGGTTATAGGAAGCGGAATACAATGATACATTGATATCTATGATCCAATGTCTTATTCCAGAGAAATCCACGGTTTTCTTCTATGTAAATGAACTGTTCAGGCTATGGGGACTACACCGATCTGCATGAGAATCTGCCTCCAGAGCTTAGTTACTGAACGTCTTATAACAATCACATTAGATTGCTAGAAAAGTATAACAAACATCACCACTTCTTTTTTGTCCACTTCTGGTTTTGGCTTACCAATAAAGAGGTAATACTGACCAAATACTGAATGTGAGAACGTGGCCTTATAACCACTGAGGCCATGTGCACACGTTCAGGATTTTTCGCGTTTTTTTCGCGTTTTTTCGCTATAAAAACGTGATAAAAACGCGAAAAAAACGCTAACATATGCCTCCTATTATTTACAAGGTATTCCGCATTTTTTGTGCAAATGTTGCGATTTTTTCCGCGAAAAAATCGCATAGCGGAAAAAAAAGCAACATGTTCATTAAAAATGCGGAATTGCAGGGATTCCGCACACCTAGGAGTCCATTGATCTGCTTACTTCCCGCATGGGGCTGTGCACACCATGCGGGAAGTAAGCAGATTATGTACGGTTGGTACCCAGGGTGGAGGAGAGGAAACTCTCCTCCACGCACTGGGCACCATATAAGTGGTCAAAAAATAAGAAATAAAATAAAAAACAGTCCTATACTCACCCTCGATGTCCCGCGCAGTGTTCCCGCCTCTGTGCTGCACGCTGGCTGGTTCCTGTAGCTGGTGTGCGGAGAAGGACCTTGCCGAATGACGTCACTGTCCTGTGATTGGTCGAGACCGCTCACGTGACCGTGACGTCATGGAAGGCCCTGCGCGCACACATCAGCTATAGGAACGGACGCCGGTGAGGAGATCTGATGTCTGCGGGTGAGTATAAGCATTTTTTTTATTATTTTTAAACGTTCTATCTTTTACTATAGATGCTGCAAAAGCAGCATCTATAGTAACAAGTTGGTCACACTTGTCAAACGCTATGTTTGACAAGTGTGACCAACTTGTCAGTCAGTTTTCCAAGCGATGCTACAGATCGCTTGGAAAACTTTAGCATTCTGCAAGCTAATTACGCTTGCAGAATGCTAAAAAAACGCAAAAAAAAACGGAAAAAAACCGCAAAAAAAAAAATGCGGATTTCTTGCAGAAAATTTCCGGTTTTCTTCAGGAAATTTCTGCAAGAAATCCGCAACGTGTGCACATACCCTAACCACACACATCTGCAGTGAGATCAGGAGAGCAGACAGCACTCCTGGACACACTGGTAACATACTTTTCATGTACAATCAGCTCTGGAGGCAAAATTATCTTCCAGGCAATGTCCTCCCCAGAGTCTGTAAAAGGTCATTCATAGATTTAAGAAAAACGTGGATTTCTCTGGAATAAGACATTAGATTGCAGATATCATTGTATTCAGCTTCCTATGACCCGAGTGCCCATATAGACAGCTTACGAGGGATGACACTACTGACAAATTCTGTTTAAGTGTCAACACACACACGGTGCATAGGTATGGTAACGTTTTAGAAAGAAAGCAGCCATATGTTTAGCGCTGGACAATCTTTAAGTCTATTAAAAACGCATACCAATCTATCCTTAAAGATTGTCCAGCGCTAAACATATGGCTGCTTTCTTTCTAAAACGTTACCATACCTATGCACCGTGTGTGTTGACACTTAAACAGAATTTGTCAGTAGTGTCATCCCTAGTCTTTTAGTCATCTTCTAGTCATCCCTAAGTCTATTAAAAACGCATACCAATCTATCCTTTTACACCAGCTACATTAACCAATATAAGGATATATGCACACGTCAGGATTTCTTGCAGAAATTTCCTGAGCAAAACCGGACATTTTCTGTAAGAAATCCGTATGCGGTTTTTTTTTTTTGCGTTTTTTCCGGAGATTTCCCAATGCAATAATATAGTGGGAAATCCGCAAAAAAAATATCAGCAAAATTAATGAACATTATGCGTTTTTTTCACAGAAAAAACCCAACATGTGCACAAAAATTGCAGAATGCATTCTAAATCATGGGATGCATATGTATGCGTTTATGCGTTTTTACGGCAAAAAAACAAAATCCGCAGCGTGTGCACACAGCTTATCAGTAAAAAGGCTCAAGGATTACAATGGTTACTGAAAAGAGTTTGTTCTCACTGTGTGTTTAGATTGTGGGAGGAAACCCAAAAACATACTGCTGTGGAATGTAGATACAGAGTCCAATGGGAAGTGGTGACAATGTCTGAAAAGTGCTGCAGAATACGATGGCCCTAAATAAGCAAGCATAATTAGACTACAAAGCATCTCAAATGGTCATTCAACAAAAACAAATGAATGCTCATTCAGTAGACTATACATTAGAGAAAAGTTTTTTGAAAAACTGGCAAGAGGGGAGGGAGAGAATGTAGAGTAGATGATAACTAACAGTGGATAACAGTGGATATGAAAGTGGCACAGCTTCTAACAAAAGCAAAAAAAATCAAATTACATATACTAAATGGAACCGGTCATGTCAGATAGCGATATTAGCCTGCAGATAAAGTGTTAATCTGCAGGGTAATAGCATTATGAAGGTGCCTGGCTGCAGTATTAATAATAATAAATTTTATTTCTATAGCGCCATCATATTCTGCAGCACTTTACATTTTAGAGGGGACTTGTACATACAATGCACATTACAGCATAACAAACACATAGATCAAAACAGATACCAATAGGAATGAGGGCCCTGCTCGCAAGCTTACAATCTATGAGGAAAAGGGGAGACACGAGAGGTGGATGGTAACAATTACTTTCGTTGTTCGGACCAGCCATAGTGTAAGGATCGGGTGTTCATGTAAAGCTGCATGAACCGGTTATCAGCCTAAGTATGTAGCAGTACAGACACAGAGGGCTATTAACTGCATGAAATATATGAGAACATGATGTGAGGAACCTGATTATGGTAAAAATTTTCAATGGGCCACACAGGGATAGTTAGGTTAATGGGTTGAGGCGGTAGGCCAGTCTGAACAAATGTGTTTTTAGAGCACGCTTAAAACTGTGGGGATTGGGGATTAATAGTATTAACCTGGGTAGTGCATTCCAAAGAATCGGCGCAGCACGTGAAAAGTCTTGGAGACGGGAGTGGGAGGTTCTGATTATTGAGGATGCTAACCTGAGGTCATTAGCGGAGCGGAGAGCACTGATAGTTTGGTAGACTGAGACCAGGGAGGAGATGTAGGGTGGTGCTGAGCCATGGAGTGCTTTGTGGGTGAGGGTAATACGTTTGTACTAGATTCTGGAGTAGATGGGTAACCAGTGTAATGACTGGCACAAGGTAGAGACATCGGTGTAACGATTGTACTTAAAGAGCAGCACCTGGGAGAAAATGAACCATAAAATTCCTAAGAGCCATTGGCTTTCAATCAGGCATGCATGGAGCATTTACAGTCACCGATCAGAACACAGAGTGGCACAGCCAACACTGCACTGATGCACTGCAAAGCTGGCTGTCAGTCAGTGCCGGGGTGAGCTTACTGTCACCACTCCAGTGCGGTGAGTAACCAATTGCTCCGGGCACACCTGAAAACTGGCAGCACCACGAGAAATTAAAGTTCATGTTCACCTGGGTAACGCTCTTTTTAGTACTGCAGCCAGGCACCTTCACCTGCAAATTAACCTCATATCTGCAGTTTAATAGCGTTATCGGACCTGACAGTCCTGGATAACCCCTTTAAATGGAACTTTTTTGTTTTACTACAGGCCTAAGAACTAACAGGCAGGTAAGTTGCTGTGTCGCTCTCTACCAGGACAGACCACTCTTGCCAGTGATTCAGCAGCTTCCGTTAAGGTCACGTTGAGAACAGCAGCTTCTCTTCCATTCTGTCCTGCCGATGGATTAGGACTTCTGATGTAAAGTAATGCCGTGTCGACAGAGCAGCCAGGAAAAAAAGCTGTTCCCTTGACATGGAACAGCTGAAACTCAGCAGGACTTGGAACAGACGAGTAACTACCTGCCTGTTTTGCTTTTTTTTTTTTTTTTTTAAATCATAGTTTATGGCTAAAATCGAAATCTTTGACAAGTTCTACAAGTTCTTTAAATGTGAACATCTGGCTTTATCTTTTTTTTCTAAATAAATCTTGTTTTATTGAAGGTGAAAAAGAATAACAAAATATCATACAAATCAAATATAGAATAGAGTAATGTACCATTAACCCCTTCACCCCCAAGGGTGGTTTGCACGTTAATGACCGGGCCAATATTTACAATTCTGACCACTGTCCCTTTATGAGGTTATAACTCTGGAACGCTTCAACGGATCTTGGAGATTCTGACATTATTTCTCGTGACATATTGTACTTCATGATAGTGGTAAAATTTCTTCAATATAACTTGCGTTTATTTGTGAAAAAAATGAATATTTGGCGAAAATTTCGCAATTTTCCAACTTTGAATTTTTATGCCCTTAAATCACAGACATATGTCACGCAAAATACTTAATAAGTAACATTTCCCACATGTCTACTTTACATCAGCACAATTTTGGAACCAAAATTTTTTTTTGTGACGGAGTTATAAGGGTTAAAAGTTGACCAGCAATTTCTCATTTTTACAACACCATTTTTTTTTTAGGGACCACATCTCATTTGAAGTCATTTTGAGGGGTCTATATGATAGAAAATACCCAAGTGTGACACCATTCTAAAAACTGCACCTCTCAAGGTACTCAAAACCACTTTCAAGAAGTTTATTAACCCTTCAGGTGTTTCACAGGAATTTTTGGAATGTTTAAATAAAAATGAACATTTAACTTTTTTTCACACAAAATTTATTTCAGCTCCAATTTGTTTTATTTTACCAAGGGTAACAGGACAAATTGTACAACAAATTTTGGGGTCTATTTTCTCCTGAGTACGCTGATACCCCATATGTGGGGGTAAACCACTGTTTGGGCGCATGGCAGAGCTCTGAAGGAAAGGAGCGCCATTTGACTTTTCAATGCAAAATTGACTGGAATTGAGATGGGACGCCATGTTGCATTTGGAGAGCCCCTGATGTGCCTAAACATTGAAACCCCCCACAAGTGACACTATTTTGGAAAGTAGACCCCTAAGGAACTTATCTAGATGTGTGGTGAGCACTTTGACCCAACAAGTGCTTCACAGAAGTTTATAATGCAGAGCCGTAAAAATAAAAAATCATATTTTTTCACAAAAATGATCTTTTCACCCCCAATTTTTTATTTTCCCAAGGGTAAGAGAAGAAATTGGACCCCAAAAATTGTTGTGCAATTTGTCCTGAGTACGCAGATACCCCATGTGTGGGTGTAAACCATTGTTTGGGCGCAGGGCAGAGCTTGGAAGGGAAGGAGCGCCATTTGACTTTTCAATGCAAAATTGACTGGAATTGAGATGGGACGCCATGTTGCGTTTGGAGAGCCCCTGATGTGCCTGAACATTGAAACCCCCCACAAGTGACACCATTTTGGAAAGTAGACCCCTTAAGGAACTTATCTAGATGTGTGTTGAGCACTTTGACCCAACAAGTGCTTCACAGAAGTTTATAATGCAGAGCCGTAAAAATAAAAAAATCATATTTTTTCACAAAAATGATCTTTTTGCCCCCATTTTTTTTATTTCCCCAAGGGTAAGAGAAGAAATTAGACCACAAAAGTTGTTGTGCAATTTGTCCTGAGTACGACGATACCCCATATGTGGGGGTAAACCACTGTTTGGGCGCATAGCAGAGCTCGGAAGGGAAGGAGCGCTATTTTACTTTTCAATGCAAAATTGACTGGAATTAAGATGGGATGCCATGTTGCGTTTGCAGAGCCCTTGATGTGCCTAAACATTAAAAACCCCCACAAGTGACACCATTTTGGAAAGTAGGCCCCCTAAGGAACTTATCTAGATGTGTTTTGAGAGCTTTGAACCCCCAAGTGTTTCACTACAGTTTATAACGCAGAGCCGTGATAATAAAAATTCTTTTTTTTTTTCACAAAAATGATTTTTTAGCCCCCAGTTTTGTATTTTCACAAGGGTATCAGGATAAATTGGACCCCAAAAGATGATGTCCAATTTGTCCTGAGTACGCTGATACCCCATATGTTGGGGTAAACCCCTGTTTGGGCACACGGGAGAGCTCTGAAGGGACGGAGCACTGTTTTCCTTTTTCAACGCAGAATTGGCTGGAATTCAGATCGGATGCCATGTCCCGTTTGGAGAGCCCCTGATGTGCCTAACCAGTGGAAACCCCCCAATTGTAACTGAAACCCTAATCCAAACACACCCCTTACCCTAATCCCAACAGTAACCCTAACCACTCCTCTAACCCAGACACACCCAACCCTATTCCCAACCGTAAATGTAATCCAAACCCTAACCCTATCTTTAGCCCCAACCCTAACTGTAGCCCCAACCCTAGCCCTATCACTAGCCCTAACACTAGCCGTAACACTAACCCTAACCCTAGCCCCAACCCTAACCCTAGCCCCAACCCTAGCCCTAACCCTAGCCCCAACCCTAACCCTAGCCCTAACCCTAGCCCCAACCCTAGCCCTCACCCTAACCCTAACTCTAGCCCTAACCCTAATGGGAAAATGGAAATAAATACATTTTTTAATTTTTTTCTTTTTCCCTAACTAAGGGGGTGATGAAGGGGGGTTTGATTTACCTTTATAGCGGGTTTTTTAGCGGATTTTTATGATTTGCAGCCATCACACACTGAAAGACGCTTTTCATTGCAAAAAATATTTTTTGCGTTACCACATTTTGAGAGCTATAATTTTTAGCGGAATATGTTAGCGCTATATAAAAATAAAGATTATTATTATTATAAAGATTATTATTCCATATTTGAGTCCACAGAGTCATGTGAGATCTTGTTTTTTGCGGGACGAGTTGACGTCTTTATTGGTAACATTTTCGGACACGTGACATTTTTTGATCGCTTTTTATTCCGATTTTTGTGAGGCAGAGTGATCAAAAACCAGCTATTCATGAATTTCTTTTGGGGGAGGCGTTTATACCGTTCCGCGTTTGGTAAAATTGATAAAGCAGTTTTATTCGTCGGGTCAGTACGATTACAGCGATATCTCATTTATATCATTTTTTTTATGTTTTGGCGCTTTTATACGATAAAAACTATTTTATAGAAAAAATAATTATTTCAGTATCGCTTTATTCTCAGGACTATAACTTTTTTTATTTTTTTGCTGATGATGCTGTATGGCGGCTCGTTTTTTGCGGGACAAGATGACGTTTTCAGCGGTACCATGGTTATTTATATCAGTCTTTTTGATCGCGTGTTATTCCACTTTTTGTTCGGCGGTATGATAAAGCGTTTTTTGCTTCGTTTTTTTTTTTTTCTTACGGTGTTTACTGAAGGGGTTAACTAGTGGGGCAGTTTTATAGGTTGGGTCGTTACGGACGCGGCGATACTAAATGTGTACTTTTATTGTTTTTTTTTTATTTAGGTAAAGAAAAGTATTTATGGGAATAATAAATATATTTTTTTTTTATTTATTTAGGATTTTTTTTTTTTTTTTTTTACACACGTGGAGAATTTTTTTTTTTACTTTCTTACTTTGTCCCAGGGGGGGACATTACAGATCGGTGATCTGACAGTGTGCACAGCACTCTGTCAGATCTGCGATCTGCTGTGCAGGGCTGCAGGCTTACCAGCGCCTGCTCTGAGCAGGACCCGGATGCCGCAGCCATCTTGGATCCGGGACCTGCGGCGAGGAGGGAGGTAGGAGACCCTCGGAGCAACGCGATCACATCGCGTTGCTCCGGGGGTCTCAGGGAAGCCCGCAGGGAGCCCCCTCCCTGCGCGATGCTTCCCTATACTGCCGGTACACCGCGATCATGTTTGATCGCGGTGTGCCGGGGGTTAATGTGCCGGGGGCGGTCCGTGACTGCTCCTGGCACATAGTGCCGGATGTCAGCTGCGATATGCAGCTGACACCCGGCCGCGCTCCCCCCGTGAGCGCGGCCGATCGCGTATGACGTACTATCCCGTCGGTGGTCATACGGGCCCACCCCACCTCGACGGGATAGTACGTCAGATGTCAGAAAGGGGTTAAGCATAACAATTATTTATATTATACAAAAGCAATAAAATACCAAACATTGTTACACGATACCCTGAACAGAAATTAAGTTATAAATTTACAGCTCAGGTTACCTACAATGTGCTTGTCTGGTTCTCTATGTATAAAAAACTCCAGCTGCAAGTGTCCACAATAATGGTTGGACGTATTTAACAAAATACTATTTTGTAATCTGGAAGAACTGAACTCACTGGAAGGCTAGAGGGCCGCGGCTGCATCCCCAAGCCAAGATCCTCCTGTCCTTTGCTGGAACCCAGAGAAGGGGTAGAAGAGGCCTGGGAAGTAAAGGAATCCTGAGAGAGCTCCTGCAAAATAAATTCAGATCCACAATAAGGTACAAGTATAAAAAGAAACCCTAACATGGTCCCAAACAGACAAGAGTTCAGTCTTACCTGTGGTGGAGGGAAGCGTTGCTGGGAATAAGCACCTCCCTGCTGTGCCCCAGAGGTGGAATAGGATGAGCCTTGTTGCTGGGAGGTGGGATACTGTGGAGTTTGCTGGGTGTAGGGTGACTGGCTTTGTGAACTTGCTTGGGGGCCCTGCTGTTGTTGTGTATAGGGTGATGGAGATGGGGATTGCTGTTGGGGGAAGGTGGGCTGCACAGGCTGGCTAGAGGGAGGCTGAGAGGAGGCAGTCTGCTGCTGTGTGTAAGACTGAGGAGCTGACTGCTGCTGAGAATACTGGGTTTGGGGTGGTGTTTGCTGCTGCGGAGGGTGGAGGCTCTGCTGGTTATAGTATGGTGACTGGCTCTGTTGAGAATAGGGTCCAGGGCCTTGCTGCGCATATGAAGTCATCTGTAGATAGAAATAGGGAATATATTTCTATAAAAAGTGATAAAGACACTAGAACTTTCAAAAGACTCCTTATTGATTATACCACCTCCAGTGCTACAATGGGATGTAGCAAAACTTACAGGGGTGGTCCCAAAATTGCACCCATTGATGATGAGAAAGAGGGCCTTATATCCCCGATTGATTCAAGTGGCAATCAAAAGAAAGCTGCTACTCCATTAACTACCTAACGTTCTCCACTATCTCCATCAGTCCCATATATGGTGAATATTACTACATCTACTACATGTTGGGATAGGATCATACCCCTTTAACCCCTTAGTGACTGGGCCAAATTTTTTAAATCTGACCAATGTAATTTTATGTGGCAATAGCGAAAATGCTTCAAATCCCAGTGATTTGACTTTTTTCATGGCACATTATAATTTATGATAATGGTAAATTTAGGTCAATGTGTTTTTTTTTGTTTATTTACAAAAAATATCAAATTTGAGAAAAATCAATCCAGATAGTCATACCATAGAAAAACATTAACAATTAACATTTCCCTCATGCCTGCTTTAACCCCTTGACGTCCAATGACGGGCAGAGTCCATCATTAGACGCCTCCCCGTTTGGTCCGGGCTCCGGCAATAAGCCAGCACCTTTTTCGGCACACGACAGCTGATCTGATCAGCTGACATGTGCCCCTAACAGCTGAGGGTGGAATCGCAATCTACACGCGGCTGTTTACATGTTAAATGCCGTTGTCAAACTGACAGCGGCATTTAACATGCACGCGACCTGTGTCATTACCTCCTCCTATCGGCACCCGTGTCACATGATCACGGGCTGCCAATGGGTTGGCTTGACAATCCGGGGTCAGCAAGCGATCAGATGATCACAGCTTTGAGTCTCACATGGAGACTATTGAAGCAAGTAAAAAAATAAAAAAATATATACAGTACAGACCAAAAGTTTGGACACACCTCATTTAAAGATTTTTCTGTATTTTCATGACTATGAAAATTGTACATTCACACTGAAGGC